>NC_056733.1:860113692-860218692 GCF_019279795.1 Protopterus annectens | reverse complement strand
TCAAAACAACACCCACATTAACACATACAGCCACATCTCATGGAGCCTCTACTTCTAAGCTCATAAGGCAAGCCACCACATAATCCAACATTCTAGTCATTGAAGGCTCCATTGTGAGACACACTGATGTCCCTCTCACCAGGCCGAGAAAGGAGAAAGTCACATTCAGTTGCTTATCAGGGGCCAGGATCTGTCACATTACGCATGCACTCGGGTCACTGAATCACAAGTACCAGTATGACTCAGTTGTAGACCATGATACATGGGTGTAAATGACTTGAGACGCATCTTCCTAGACTATATGTAAACAGACATCATGGAGCTCTTGGAATAAGTGTCCCAGGCTGGTATCAGACTAGCACTGAGTAGCATTTTACCTTCTCCAAGGATGATGTCACAATATGAAAAAGAAAAGATGACTAACTAATAATTGGATTAGTTTTTGGTGTCATTCTAAGGGGTGCAAGATTTGTCAGCATGGAAGGAGCTGGTCAACAGACCACACTGCTTTGCCAGGGATGGTCTGTACATCTCCCCTCTAAGCTTTTGAATATTATTTTTTTATATTATTTATTTTACACTTGTTTACCGGGATACTCTGACTGGACACAGGTCCATTTACAGTGGAGGCCCAGGGAGAAAAGCTCCATAAAGTGCATTTTGTAATTTTGTCTTGAGAACATCCAACTCACCAGCATTCTACCTAAGCTCTGTAAGTAGAATTTTAGAACTGTGTTTCTCTTAGAAATGGCTAGGGAATAGTTAAGTGTTTTTCTGTGTTGATGTCAGAACTGTTCTACGGAATGATTTTACGTATTTTCCTGTGATCTGTGAACTCTTGACTAGCACTGTGTACTAAGAAGTATCGTTTTGTGTTTTTATTATTTACTGTTAAATATTTTTAAACCTTTCAACTGTGGCTGTGTTGTGTAGAGATAATTTAAGCTTTAGAGTACGCTGCATATTTACTGTGAATAATGTACCAATGCCACTCCCAAACAGCCTTGACTGTTCAGTTACACTACCTATTTGGATAATAATAATATTCCACAGTAATACCTGGACACCCTTTTATAAGGGCCTTTTAGTAGCTGATTAGGGGGTAGTGGCATCCCGGTACTACTGTATAGTCTGGGCAGAAGGGGACATAGCTGGAGAACCTGTGCCAGCCTTCCCCAGGAGGGTCTGTGTATTTGTATGCAGTTCAAATCTCAAAGTGTGTGTGTGTGTGTGTGTGTGTGTGTGTGTGTGTGTGTGTGTGTGTCCATTGCTTGGACAGGGACACAAAGGACTGGTTGGACAGAGCGGGTGCTGGAGGTCTTAGCTTGCCCCATAGGTTGAGATTTGGATGCTATAGCTGTGCTAGTGGGGAGTCTTATTGGGAATCTGGAGAGAAAGGGAGAAACCAGCCCCAGACTGACTGTGATCTCTTTGTGCTCTTAAGGGAAATCGTACTTTACTGTGTGGTTATTTGTTATCCTTTCCCTATATGGATGCCACTCACTGGTGTTAGTGGTGAGGATTGAGGCTCCTTGATTGCTGGGGCAGAGCATGGGCATCAGCTATTAATTGGTAAATTAGCTAAAATATTGTCTTCCCCCATAGTGCCTGTTTTAGGCAATGCAAAACTGAAAGTACTTTTGAGATAGCCAATCAAAACCAAGAAAATCTAAAGGTCTTACAGCTCAATGGTATGAGTCTAAACAAAAATATCATTGCTTAGAATCTCTCTTTACCCTAAAGAATGCTGATGTCTGTGTGGTCAGTGAGATATGGTTTAAAACCACAGGTACAGAACAGTTACTACACAGACAGGGACTAAAGATGGAGAAGTCTCAATTTACATAATAAATATACTTCAAGGCTGGTCAAAGCTGGTCAAACAGGATGATGCACTTGAGCCTCTCCACATTCAAATCACCATAGTCAAATCCCATATAATTTCCCTGTAAATTGTAGGCCCCCCTCTATGACCCAGGAAACCCATAACATGCATTTAAGCTTACTGAAAATACTCACCATCCAACCCAAGGCCATATTCATGGGTGACTTTAATTACCTCAGTATTAACTGGGAACCATATATGACACCAAACATACAGGCACATAAACTCTTAGAATTTGTAAAGACAAACTCCATGGAACAGACTACCCCTCCATGGGTCACAACACCATGAAGCCTACTTAACCAAACTGAAGACAACCCCAAGTTTACCAAACACACTGGCTTCTACTCTACCCAAACTCGCTAGAACAAAACTTCTTGACTTTGTGAATTCAAATGCCATGGAGCAAACTGTCCATGCCCTGACAAGAGGAACAAATATTATAGATCTGTGCACTACCAACAAGTCAAATAGGTGCACTGCTGCAACCGTTAGACCCTCATTAGTTAAAAGCAACCACAAAATTGGTCACCTTTGAACTGGCACAAATACCAGAACTCAAAGTGTGAAATCAGACTAAAAAACTTTACTAAGGCTAACTATACCCTCCCAGGTTAAAGTATAAATGCATTCCAAGCCCCACCCCAAGTTAAAAGTGGTAAATGCACCAAAGCTTACACTTAAGCCCTGTACAATCACTTGAATAAATGAATATACCTGGCTGTACCAGATGTAATCAAAGCGAGCCCCAAGTAAAATCAAAAGTACAGTTGTGTACACTTACCATAAATGTAGATGTTCGAATGTATTCACTGTTGCAGTCATCACATTTGTAGCCCTCGGCCAGCCTGAATACCAGAGACTTAGCATTTCTGCGTCGGTTGCTGTCACTTGAAAACCAATGTCAGGTTGTCATCTTGGTGCTCATTTTCTGATCTAAATGACTCCATAATGCCTGCTATACACTGACTTTCAAACTATATTGAACTATAATGTATTTTTTCATTTATCTGCTGGTGAGTCCTTTGAGAATGGGAGACTGTAACACTATTTCTTGCAGATGTAAGAATAGTTAATGACTTTACTCTCCAATGAGGCCAGTACAGAAACATGTAAATATAGAATGAACTAAGAAAACAGAAGTAAAGGAGCCAATAACTTGTTACAGCTGTGCTCCCTTATTCCATGGCAAGATGTTTTCAGCATCCATATCCATTCTGAAGGTGAAATAAAGTTCTTCATAATCTTAAAACCATAACCTTCCACAGAGAATGAGATGGGTAACAATTTAATAATGTGGCATCTATTGTCATATTTCTTGTTTAGAAAAAACGCACATCGGAATGACAGTTTTTATTAAAAAAAAAGGCGTGGGCGTGTTAGGGCCGGGGTTTGCTACTGCACATCCTGCGAGGTACTACACTGTTAGATTACCCCTTCTCCTTATAAAATGGTGTGATTTTCTGGTAAATCACTGAAGATTATAGTCTGTAATGTCAAACATTATAGTTTCATACTTGGAAATCCACGTTCAAAACCCGGTTGTTCGCCTACTAACTTGAGTTAGGGTAATATTTAAAAGTTATACATGATTTTGGACTTGTAAAGACTCTGTTGGTCATTAGTCTAGTATAAACCTATGAGTCTACTAGTTATGCACCAAACATGACACAACTATGCACTGAATGAATCATTCATATTTATTTCTTCCTAAAACATATACTCCAAATTCAAGACTTGACATAAATAATGAGAGACTATTTAAATAACCTCATACATAAAAATGTACAACTAACCTGTAGTATCCTTCACTAGGCGTGTAAGCATGTATCAGAATGTTCCACTGGGGCCAACCATGTTCTTGTGTGAAGTGCAACCTACCCAATATCTGAACAATAAAACATGGTCATAATCACTTTCACATACAGCATCAGGAGGCAAAGTGACAATTGTTTTCACAATCTAAACTAACTCTGAACTTATTGTCACTATCCAGAAAAGGAAAAGACAAATAATATTGTATAAAAATATATAACTAATAAGCCACACTAACCTTCAAAAATGAATGTATCATCTCAGTAGAGCTAAAACCCTGCAAAGCACAGCAAAGCAAAAAGAACACAGTAAACCTCCTCGAAAACCATACCACCAAGCAATCAGTTGAAAAATAGCCAGTTAGCAATGGAGATAACACTCCTTCATCAACACAAACACACAGTGAAATTACTGCACTCATAGTGCAGGAAAACTAGCAACATGTAAAGAATTCAACCTATAATACAAAGCTTTACACTATATAAACCATGCAACATGGAAACAAGAAGTGCATCACATACTGCCCACTTAAATTTCTCCAGTAATGAAACCAAACATGAGATGTCATGAATAACACACAGTTTAAATCTGAATCTCCCAAACATAGAAATGTTCACTTACCTGTAATGTACAAGGTCTAAACAAGTCCAATTATTTTTTCCAACAGCCCTCTCTCCAAGTTAATCGCTTCTCTAGATGGCTTACACAGATGTTAAAGAACAACTTAACTAGCAGAATATCACCATTATCTGCAAAACTAACTCCAAAATTCAAGTCACCTATAGCAAACAGTGACATTCATTTATAATCCCACCATCACCAACCAGAAATAGTAAAGATTCATAAAAAATATATTAATTTAATAAGAAATATTAATTTAATAAGAAATGTTACACATGTCCAACCTTCTCTTATGACTGTGAGTTCCACAACTAAGCAGTATTCTGTAGAGCGCAACACACATATTTCATAAAACAGCATACCCACCCCCAAAAAATCAAGCCAAGACTTGTCTGTCCACATGATGCACCTAGACAATATGTGATTTTTCTACTTTGTAATGAATGCATGAATAGATTACACTGGTTAACACATTCAGATAAATAGATTCATTGAAATGCATAAGACGTTTTTAACAGCTTATTCAATGACATGAAAGTCAATAGCAAGCCAGAAACCAATGCACTTAGCACCTCATCATGGTAGTTATGACCATTTTCACCTCTGCTGGCACCCATTGTTTAATCCAGTATGTCCAAGATCGGAAACATTTAACAGAAAGCCAAGGATGACTGTGGCAATTATAGAATAATTAACATGCAAAACCAATTGACTCAGGCTTCTCTTACCACAAACTTAAAATTATGTAACTATTTTTTATATAATTAGTCAATGTTTTAGTTAAAGTAATAAAATACAAGAAACTGAATTTTGCAGTTGTAAGAGCCACATTTATAGGTTTGTAACACACTTGGAACAGCTGTGAAAAAATAATGTCAATGAAAATCAGGGGAATCACAAATAACAGCTGCCCAAGAGGAAAGCTGAGAAACAGAGGCTGGCATGAGAGGAAACACATTATTTACAATGACATGCTTTATAAAGCAGGACAGCAGGAATTGGTGTTGATAATGGCTGACCTGAATGTACATATCAGGAAAGACAGAATAGTATATGAGGACTGCCTGGGTCCACATGGGTGGGGCAGTAAGAATACAGATGGAGAGGCTGAAAAAATATTATATGGTTCTAGCCACTCAGCTGGCTCATCATTGAAAAAATATATTGAGCTCTCTTCTTACTGCTTCTTACTGCTTGCTCTTGCTGTGGGATTTGCTGGCTGGATTCTGCTAAAATTCAAAGTCTAGTTATATTTGCATTCACAGTCTGTCGCATACAGAAACTTGCAGAATATACACTGATGAGAGAATATACTTTGCAGCATCAGCTTTAGAGAGCAGTAACCAATAACTTTTTATAATAAACCAAACTGGACAAACATTGCAGCTTAAAGTACTGTTCCAACTTTACTTCTCATATAGTACAGATGATATGAGAGATATAACATTTACCTCAGGACTTGTGTCCCTACCATACCTCTAACATAACTAGATTTAATACAGACTTTTTATACATATTTTAGTTAAACACACACCCTCTTGGTTTTGGAAAGATACTGCCTTGATGACGCAAATGCTAACACATCTGTTCTTGTGCAAATGCTGATAAGTAAACTGTCTTCAAGGAAACGCCTTGTGGATTCCATTGAAAGCAGATTACATTCTTGTCATGTCTGTAAGAAGTTCAGCTTTCTTGATGTGTGTGTGTAATACACTCATAAGCAAGTTCCTTATTTTTTTAAGCCACAGTCATTTAGTATGGTTGCTGATCACATATTACTAAACTTTGTTTCTGCGTTTAAGCAAGCTTTTTCTTTCGGCATATTTACAACAGAATTAATTTCAGCCTCATATTCATAATATCTAACAATTCCCTTTGTTTTTAAACATACTCAAAACATTTTATACTGATATGTATTTTTTTATCACATTATATAGTCTTTTGATACAACAAATCAAAATGCAATTTTACATAGTTAATACAATTATATTAAAGTATTACTACCAAAACTGAATGTATTTAACAACTTTTTCTTTTGCAGACCATTCTGTGAAAATATTTTATCAGTTATGAGCTGTGTCTGCTTTAGTTTAACTTGATTAATTTATTATTTTGCAATTACAGAATTTAATTTATGACTTAGAACTGTTTCATTAAGTCTTTGCAGCTTGTTGAATTAACTATAAGAGACAAGAACCATGTGCTACTGCAAGCATTTATACACTACTGAAAATATACAGTTTCAATGTCATTTTAACCATAACATTATGATCATGTCTTTGAACTGCTCATTAACATCTTGGTTGACAGTGAAGTGAATATAAAGTACTGAACTGGGCTTAGATAATAAATATTTGAAAGCAATTATTTTACTGGGGTAAAACCAGTGATATTACAACTTGACAAATTACTTTTAAACTTATTACAATTTATTCTGTACAGTATGTATTTACACAGACTGTTTGCTATTCATGCATTTCAATCTAGCAGCTATCCTGAACCCAATTTTTTTAAAACATGTTTTTTCACACATATTCATTGCTAGACATTAATTTAATTTGTACTGAATTCTCTTGTATTTGTACATACAAAGGCTATAAAGTAAATTTAGTCTAATCTTACAAATTTAATAGCATTAATATTGCCAAAAACATATTGAAATAGTGACCAATCTTGTTCAATTTTTTTACATATCTTTACTATAGCTGTTATCAATTTTAAGCCATCTCTTGTTTTTTAAACCATCTTTTGTATAGCTTTACAGTTTAACAGGTTGTAAATACAATTTAATACTAAACAATACAATAATAACCATTATGATAGCTATTAACTTGTAAAATATATTGTTCTGTAAGGTTTAATCCAGTTTAATACAATAATAACTAGAATGACAGCTATAAAATATTTTATTCTATTAGGTTTAATCTGTTTACCAATATTTCTAATGCACTAATACCTGTTTTTTCCTCACCCTAAAAGAGTATTGTTAAGAAGGAACGATATATTATTTCTGCTCTGTAGCTTTATTTCAGACCCTTTTGCAACACATACTGCTCACACAGTCAGTGTAAAACTGATAAAGTACCCCTCCCCCTGTAGTACTGCAGTATTGTTTATTTGTTTTATAATGTATGTCAGCCCAACACTTTGGTTATACATTTGCTTTATTAGGTTACCAAACTATAGACCTTTGTCTGATTTGATCATCTTTTCTGTTGCCTTTGCTGTCTATTTCTACTAGTAGTAGTTATTTGTACCCTCCTGTATACTTTATTTGAACTGTATGTATACTATAACCCATCTGTTGGCTATACTTGATGTAACTAAGGTTTTTTTCACATATTACTAAACTCTGTTTATGCGTTTAAGCAAGCTTTTTCTTTCAGCATATTTACAACAGAATTAATTTCAGCCTCATATTCATAATATCTAACAATGGCCACTCTAGACTTCTGTCTGGCAAATGGCTTGATAGTATAGGACTTCCTTCTACTAAGGAAAGGACAGTGGGGTACAATCAGTGACTGTAAACACATCCCCAGTGAAACAGTAAGCTCACAGTAAAAAACACTGGTTACCACAATCATTTACAAGCAGTGGTCAAACAAAGCTTCCAGGGTCAACATAGACCAGGCTGAATGCCTAGATGATGACTGAAGAGAAATCACAACAGTTCTAGGAATTCCTTAGGGCTCTAGCATCTCAAGAAGAGGAGGAAACAACTTGAGTTGAAAAGGACTACAATGGAGTCCTACGGGGTTCGGTCCTGTGTCCTCTCCTGTTTGGTATCTACTTCTCTGAAGTTCAGTCCAACACGAAGGGACTCAGGCTGACAAAGTTTGCAGACGATTCCAAGTTAGGAGCTATTAACTCCCTAAGTGATGTTGACATTCTACAGACAGGCCTCACTGAGATCAACAACTGGTGTCAGAACCATGGCCTTAAGCTTAATGCCAAAAAATGTGTCCTCATACCCTTTAGGAAAAGCCCAGTTCCCATGAATTACCACATCGATGGTAGTTCACTGAACACAGAAGGCATTATAAGTGATGTGAGAACACAGGTTGACAGTAACCTCTCTTTTGACCACCACATTGCCACTGTGGTCAAAAAGTCCTTCTATGTGGCACATCTCATTACTAAGGGTTTTGCATCCAGGAAGAAAGAGGTCATTGTCTCCCTCTACTCTTCACTCATTAGGCCAATCATAGAGTATAACGCCCCATTTGGCATATACCTCACTAGACACCTGCAACAACTGGAGAGGCAGCAAAACTACCTCACAAAGAGGATCCTAAGCCTTAAACACTTGTCCTACATGGACAAACTCAAAAAACTCCAACTATTCTCTGTCTTGTATTGCCTACTTAGAAACAATCTCTGTTTGACTTACAAAGCCATGTCTGACACAGCCCTGTTGGAAATGCTACATCTGAAGAAATCCCAATCCCTCCATACCACATGGTCCAGAGACCTCAACCTCATTACCACAATCAACAGAAGTGCTGGAGTGACAGGTTCATAACCCAGAGACTACCCATGCTATGGAATAGGCTTCCCATACATGTCAAACAGAGCACCTCACTGGCCCTCTTCAAGACAAATCTTGATTAGTGGATGGGAAATAGAAAATTCACCCCAGGGACCACTCCAGTGGATCTACTTGGCAGAGGCACTGAGAACTAAGGATGGGTGGCACAATGTCAGGGTAATCCAGTTAGGCTTCTAACGACCTTGGGGTCAAATAGCCTAGTAACCACCCATGAACCTATCAAGTAACAAGAGTATTCTTGCTTTCAGTCATCTAATTTTAGAGATGATAATGTTCCTTGTGTGTTGGCGTACACTCAGCGCTGCATTTATTTTCAGGATAACTGTTGCCATATCCCCAAGAATTTGGTGGGCAGAGGTACTTAGGAGGAAGCAAGCACAGCAACTGGTGGCCAAGATTAACAACATGTTGACATTACTTTGCCATTACAGAGCTGGAGTTCTTCCTGGATATACAAACAGAAGGCAAACAAGGTGCTCCCAACTCAGAATGGACATCATATGTCTAGTTCAGGCAGGCAGCAATCAGAAAAAAGGGTGGGGTGAAGAATAATTGGACATTTTACACTATGCTGCTTTCACAGAGGGCTCAATTCAAGAGAGTGGCCATGGAAACAGCACCAGTACCAGAGTGGATACAAATTAATTCAAATTATCAGTGGGGCATATGAGAATAACAGCTAATAAACACCATCACCGGTAATTAGGTGGCTTACACAAGGGAACTACAACAGTTTAGAGACAATAGGAAGAGGCAAGGTTGTGCAGTTGTATGGTTCATAGCAGAAAATCAACGGAGGCACACAGCATGCTACTGTTCAAGGCTCATTAAAACAAGCTAAAGGCAGCATAACACCAGGCAAGCTATCGGCTGGCAGCAGAAAGGCATGGGGAGGTAGTACGAGCCTTATGGGACAGACTCTAAAATATATGCAATCAGTAATACAACAGGTTGTTTTTCATAGCCCATTGTTTATCAGCCCTATGTGGAGCAATTATTTGGCCAAATTAAAAATATTCTAATTATAAATATGAGCAACCTATGACAAACCAATAGGTGAAGACAAGGTGCTAAGAGTGAATACTGCTACACAATGAAGGATGAGCATGGTGTAGTAGAAAGTCAGTGAGTATGGTAAGAATGAGATGGGTGTGTATTGGTTGGTAAGTGGATATTGGTTGAATAAAGTATGATGGAGTAAGGAGAGGTGATTATGGAAGTGAAAGCAAGGTGGGATATAGTCTTAATTAACTAGAGGAGGTGTCTAAGGTGTGTCCTACTACAGACTATCACCACCCAATTCAATTCACATTTTATTGCCTCAACAATACTAAACAAAACTACTAATTCTCCTCTTTCCATACCCACTCCGACTACTCATCCGCCTGCCCTTTCCAAATCTGAACCCATTCAAACAAGTCACATACAAAACCTACTATCTAAGGTAAAACCATGTACTCTTGCTTGTGACCAACTACCTGGAGACTTGCTGAAACTAGCTGTCACATCTATTGCTTACCCTATATCTATTCTAATCTACCATTCTATCTCTGAACAATATACACCTCTCCTTTGGAAAATATCCCAGGTCATTCCACTTCATAAAAGAGGCCCCCCAAAAATCAAATCCAGCTATAGACCACTGGCCATTCTCTCACCCCTAGCTAAAATCCTAGAAAAGTGTATCTAAAGAATTACCTTTTATCTGATACACAAGATGGTGTTTGACCCAAGCACAGTACTAGTACAGCCCTTATAAGTTTTACCAATTCCATTAGTCACCTTAAAAACAACAGCCAACTTCTCTCTGCTACCTTTCTCAACATGGCAAAAGCATTTGACACAATATCTCATCAAATCCTTTTAAATAAACTGGCCTCTTACAACTTCTGACCTGAAACCCTAAGCTGTGCTGTGCCAGTCAAGTAACAGAATTTAGTCCGCCTTGACATAAAGGAACTTAGTCTGTGCTAAGAGATTATGAGGTATGCTGTAGCTGCTCTTGCCTTGTCAGTGTGTATTTTTACCACTGCCCTTGGACCAGTCTTCTACTATGATGTAGGAACTAAAGTAACGTCTTGCATTTTACACAGGGAAAACAAAACTGCAATAGCAATAGGATATAAACTGATAGATGGGCAGAGACTCACTGTGATCTCACAAAGTAGGAGGATGTTAACAAGGTGGGTGGGATTGTTAGAATGTCATTAATGATGTCACAAACATGGAGGTGATTAGCTAAGTGGGTGGTAGCGTGTTTTGCTTTGGTCCAAAGCAGAAGTGTGATTTTAGAAAGGATGTAATGCCCCTTTAATGTAAGAGTTTAGCTGTGATTGCTGTTCCCAAAAGGTGTTGGATCAGTTGTACAAAAAAACATGTAATGTACATCATATTGGATCACCCATTACCAACAGTCCAAAAAAGTAGGTGCGGGAACACCAGATGTAGAAGTTCATTACAAAAACACCAAAGTAGCACTGACACATTGCCATTACAGTGTCTTACATGCAGCAAGATACAAAGTCATAAAATATCAAGGTTCCCAGGCAAAGTTTAACCCAGACATATGAATTACTACCCTATTGTCTTTTAACTGGAGTATCCAAAAAATACTACGCTTACATGATGATTTAAATTAATTCAATGCAACTTTCTAAATAGCCTTACAACTCCTGAAAAAAAGAGAGTATAAAACAAACAAGCAATTTAGCTATCCAAGAAGAGTAGAATGCTAATGCAGGACAAAGAAAAAGAGTGGCCAGAAAGGTAGAAATACAAAACATCACAATATCTGAAACTTTCAAATCTTCCACATCTGTAAAAAAAAAAACAAATAAATTATGGCAAAAAACTATACTAGGACAACCCTCTGAAAATAGCTAAAGCATACTTAAAAGACTGAAGTCATTTGTTAAAGAATTCTTGCGACATGGTCAAAATTTCAACCCTAATCCCTCTTCCAAATCACTCACACCTGCTATAGAAGTCATCTCTTATTTCATAGATAGCATAGTGTTCCTAAACAAGGATTCCCACATCTAATCCCAACCCTGCCCAGTAGCCATATATCACTATGTCCCCTTTTCACCTTAAAAGCAGTGAACTCATTCTATATAAAAGAACTCAAAACTCAAACCATGCTCAGCCTCAGCTAATGACCTTCCAAGTGAGTACCTTAAAATCGCAGCCAATATCATTGCCCATCTTGTCTCAATCCTTATAAATAGGTGAGTCCAGGAATCCCATATTCCCTTTCATTGGAAACAATCACACATTATCTATCTATAAAAAATAGGAAATTCAACAGACATCATTAACCTTAGACATAAAGTGATCTTAGGTTCATGTGAGAATAGTATGCTAATTGCCCTGAAGTTAGAATCAGAATGCGTACTCTGTGTTTATGAGGTGAAGAAAGTAACTATCAGGCTAAACCCACCATCTCTGAAATACTGAAAAAAAACATGGCTCCTATACCTACCATAGTACTAAGACTGCACCTCTAACCCTTATAGATACTGTTAGCAAAGAAAGAGATAATGACAAAAGTACAGTTTTGTACCTACCATAAATGTAGATGTTCGAGGATCCACATTGCTGCAGTCATAACCTGTGGGTAGTCCGCTGTCCTCGGTCGGCCCGAATACCAAAGAGTTAGGCTGACGTCGGTCATGGTCGCCCGGAGCTGACATCAGTACGTAGTAGTACTTAAGCGCATGACCGACGTCATATCCTCAGTCTTTCTTGCCCCAGATGTCAGAATGCCTTTAAAAAGAAAAGGCCAGACCCAAAAGAAAAAGAAAAAGAGAATGCCCAACAACCAGAAAGGGAAAAATAACAATAATCCCAAGGGGACAACAACAACAATAACCATCCCAACAACAGAGGGGAAGGAGGGAGGGAAAATAGGACTGCAGCAATGTGGATCCTCGAACATCTACATTTATGGTAGGTACAAAACTGTACTATGTTCTTCGTCTCACATTGCTGCAGTCATAACCTGTGGGTAGAATCCCAAAGCAAAGGAAAAAGGGAGGCTGGCAAACTAAAGGCATTAGGGGCTGCTAACATGCCCTGTAAGACTGCAGTGGCAAACCCAGCCCTGGACTTAGAATAAAGAGGGAGATGGTAATGCTTGGTAAAAGTGTGAACTGAACTCCAAGTAGCTGCTTCCAAAATATCTTTAGTAGCTAAACCCCTCAGAAAAGCAGTAGATGTAGCAGTAGCCCTAGTGGAATGAGGCCTGATCCCAGCAGGAACATTCTTCCCATGATGGGAATAACAAAAAGCAATACAGTTACCAATCCACTTTGAAATAGTCTGCTTTGACACAGCTTTCCCTCGAGAACTCAGAGCAAAAGAAACAAATAACTGTTGAGTCTGTCTGAACTCCTTAGTTCTGCTCAAATAGTAACGTAACTGTCTGTGGATATCCAATGAATGCAAGACTTTTTCCCCTTTAGTTTGGGGATCAGCATAAAAAGTAGGCAAATGGATAGACTGGTTCAAGGCCACATCAGAAATCACTTTTGGCATAAAAGTAGGGTTAGTACGCAAAGAAACTCTATCCTTATGGAATATCAGAAAAGGTTCAACTGCCATGAGAGCCTGCAATTCAGATACCCTCCTAGCAGAAGTGATGGCCAACAAAAAAGCAGTCTTCCAAGACAAAAACTTCAATTCAGACGTAGCTGCAGGTTCAAAAGGAGGCAAAGTAAGCTTCTCCAACACAAAATTGAGATCCCAGGAAGGAGTAGGAGCTCTACGTGGGGGTCTTATATTTTTTGCCCCTCTAAGAAATTGTTTAAGCAAAGGGTGCGAAAATAAAGGAGGGTCACAATCATAGTGAGCAGAAATAGCTGCAGCATGAACCTTCACAGAGGAAAATGACAAACCCTTGTCCAGTAATTCAGTAAGATACTGTAGAGTAAAACTCAAATTAGGCCCCGAGACATCAAAGCCCTTTGTTGTGCTCCAAAGAAAAAATCTCCTCCATTTTTCAGCATAAACTTTTCTGGTGCTAGGCCGCCTAGCTTCCAATAAAACATCTAAAACTTGTTGAGGAAGCTGAGATCCCACAGGCTCTAAAACAGAATTCGCCAGGCTGTTAGATGTAGGGACTGCACTCTGACATTGAGCAAATGACTGCTTGACTGGGACAACAAGTGAGGAAGCTGTGGCAAAGGCCAAGGAGGCTCCTGAATTAAACTCCTCAGCAGAGGATACCAGTGCTGACGTGGCCAATCTGGTGCTATTAGAATCATGCAAGGCTTGTCCCGCCTGACTTTCAAGAGTACCTTGGGAAGGGGAGGCAGAGGAGGAAAAGCATAGACGTGAAGGTTGTTCCAACTGAAAGATAGAGCATCCACTTTCCAAGCTTTTGGGTGAAACATATTTGTGCAAAATTTTGGTAGTTGGAAATTTAGAGGAGAAGCGAACAGATCTATGTCTGGAGTTCCCCAAGCCATTGTCAACTGCTGGAACACCTGAGGATCCAATTTCCACTCGTGGGGGTCCACAATATGTCTGCTCAAGACATCTGCTAGGGAGTTCTGTGCTCCTGGCAGAAACCGAGCTTGAAGAGTAATGTGCAAACTTAGAGCAGTCTCCCACAAAATCATTGCTTGTCTGTGGTAAGGCCACATTAGAAATCACTTTAGGCATAAAAGTAGGGTTAGTACGCAAAGAAACTCTATCCTTATGGAATATCAGAAAGGGTTCCACTGCCATGAGTGCATGCAATTCAGATACCCTCCTAGCAGAAGTAATGGCCAACAAAAATGCAGTCTTCCAAGACAAAAACTTCAACTCAGACGTAGCTGCAGGTTCAAAAGGAGGTAAAATAAGCTTCTCCAACACAAAATTGAGATCCCAGGAAGGAGTAGGAGCTCTACGTGGGGGTCTTATATTTTTTGCCCCTCTAAGAAATTGTTTAAACAAAGGGTGAGAAAATAAAGGAGGGTCACAATCACAGTGAGCAGAAATAGCTGCAGCATGAACCTTCACAGAAGAAAATGACAAACCCTTGTCCAGTAATTCAGTAAGATACTGTAGTGCAAAGCTCAAATTAGGTACTGAAACATCAAAGCCCTTTGCTGTGCTCCAAAGAAAAAATCTCCTCCATTTATCAGCATAAACTTTTCGAGTACTAGGCCGCCTGGCTTCCAAAATGACATCTAAAACTTGTTGAGGAAGCTGAGGCCCCACCGGCTCTAAAACAGAATACGCCAGGCTGTTAGATGCAGGGACTGCACCCTGACATTGAGAAAATGATTGTTTGACTGGGCTAACAAGTGATGAATCTGTGGCAAAGGCCAAGGGGGCTCCTGAATTAAACTCCTCAGCAGAGGATACCAATGCTGACGTGGCCAATCTGGTGCTATTAGAATCATGCAAGGCTTGTCCCACCTGACTTTCAAGAGTACCTTGGGAAGAAGAGGCAGAGGGGGGAAAGCATAAACGTGAAGGTTGTTCCAACTGAAAGATAGAGCATCCACTTTCCAAGCTTTTGGGTGGAACATCTTTGTGCAAAATTTTGGCAGTTGGAAATTCAGTGGAGAAGCAAACAGATCTATGTCTGGAGTTCCCCAAGCCATGGTTAACTGATGAAATACCTGAGGGTCCAATTTCCACTCGTGGGGATCCACAATTTGTCTGCTTAATACATCTGCTAGGGAGTTCTGTGCTCCTGGCAGAAACCGTGCTTGAAGATTGATGTGCATATTCAGAGCAGTCTCCCACAATATCATTGCTTGTCTGCAAAGAGGGTAAGAATGGGTTCCCCCCTGCTTGTTGATGTACCACATGACAGTTGTGTTGACTGTTCGAATCAACACCTGTCCTGGCTGAAGTAGGTCCTTGAAGGCCACCAAGGCAAACTGGACTGCTAACATCTCCTTCATGTTGATATGCAAATGTAGTAGTTTGGGAGGCCACGTGTCTTGTATCCATTTCCCATTGAAGTGTGCACCCCAAGCCAAGTCCGAGGCATCCGTCGTTATGATCTGACTCGCCTCTGGTCGGGTCACAGAGAGTCCCCTGTTTAGGTGACATTCCTGAGCCCACCACAAGAATTCCTTCTGGATGCAAGGTATTATCCGAATGACAGTGTCCAAACCGTGGCAGTGCTGAGTCCATACACTTTTGAGATACCATTGTAGCTTCCTCATATGCAGTTTGGCATTGGGAAGTACTAGAATGCAAGATGCCATGAACCCCAAGGCTTGAAGGACTGTCCTTGCAGTCAGCCTGAACATTACTGATAACTGCTGGAAGTATAAATGAAGATTTCTTTGTTTGTCTGGGGTCAGAAATGCCATCTGAGAAGCTGTGTTCAGTCTCACACCCAGAAAGCACATGTCCTGAGAGGGCACTAGACTGGACTTTATTTAGTTCACAGAATACCCTAGGCACCTTAAAACTGCCATTACATACTGGAGATGTTGTAGTAACTTGTCTTTGTCTTGAGCAAGAATCAGGCAATCGTCCAGATAAGGATAAATTTGTATTCCCCTCTGTCTGAAGAAAGCAATCACCAGAGCCAGAACTTTTGTGAATACCCTGGGCGCAGTAGATAAACCAAAGGGCAATGCAGAGAACTGATAATGAGAAGTACCAGCCCGAAATCTCAGGAATCTCCTGCAGCTGGGCCTGATAGGGATGTGAAGATAGGTCTCTTTGAGATCCAGGGTTACCATCCAGTGATCTTTGCCTAGCATAGGCAGAAGTTGTTGTAATGTTAACATCTTGAACTTTGGAATGTCTAGGAAGGTATTGAGAATGGACAAATCCAGAATTGGTCTCCAAGTGTTTCCTTTCTTTGGCACTAGGAACAGATGGGAATAAAATCCTAGGCCTACTTCTGAGGGAGGGACCACCTGAATTGCCCCCATCTGCAAAAGCAAAGAAATTTGTTCCTGAGCCTCTGGCCTTTGCTGAGGAGGCACATCCGGCATGCCTTTGAAAGGAGGAAAAGTGTGAAAATAAAACTTGTAACCTTGATTTATTATATCCAACACCCATTTGTCCTGGGTGACCAAATGCCAGTTTTGTTTGAAAAGTCCCAACTTTCCTCCTAGAGGTGCTGCCAGTAAAGAAGGGTCTGGCAGCTGAAGATACAGGTCATTGGGTCTGTTTACGAAAGGGCTGACCCCTGCCCTCACCAGAAGACTGTGCAGGAGAACTCCAAGTCCTAGGCCTGAATGAGGCCTGAGCGTGAGCCCTGCCTCTACCACGTCTAGACCTGCCCTTAGACTGATAATCTGAAGAAGGGAAAGACCATCCTCTAGCAGGCCAATTCCTACTAAACTTAGGGGGCTGCACCTGCAAAAAATCCTTGACCGTCTGCATAGACTTAGCCTTATCTTCCATCTTTTTCAAAACTGACTCCACAGGAGAACCAAAAAGAACTTCAGATTGAAGAGGAGCATCCAAAATCCGAGCCTTAACATGCTCTGACAAATTTTGATCCTTAAGCCAGGCATGTCTACGAATAACTGAACCAGTAGCAGCCACCCTGGAAGAAGCCTGAAGAGCATCAAAACCACACTGCAAAGAATGCTTGCCAATCTGATCTGATGCATGAACCAAGTCCTGGAGCTCCTTACACTCTATACCCTCAGATAAAGCATCCACCTTAGATTTCAATTGGCCTAACAAAAAGTTCTGATACTTCAGCATATGAAATTGGCAATTCAAAGCCCTCATAGCTAATGTAGAGGAGGTGTACACTTTTTTCCCCCACCTATCTAATGCTCTAGAATCTTTATCCAAAGGAACTGGATTCTTAGCCACAGAAGCCCTGACACCCTTCGGACCTTGAATAATAGTTTCCGGATCAGCTCTAGGACTCTTGTACAAATACTTATGTGCTTCTGGAACCCTGTAATATCTGTCTGGCTTGACAGGGGCGGGGGGCAAAGAATCCGGATTAAGGGAAGCTTCAGAAAAAACATCCTGAACAACATCTAAGACAGGAGGAATAGCCAAGGACCTATGCTGTGGCAAAAACAAAAATTCCCTAAGCCTTTTCCGGGAATCTGAAAAATCCTGACCTTCCCACTTGAAATGTTCCCTCATGGAATGTAAAGTTTCAGAAAAAGAAAAATCCTCTGGAGGAGAAGCAGAAGGACAGGAATCCTCTGCATCCGAATCTGAATAGGGAGGGAAATCCTGAATTTCTTCCACTGAAGAATCAGAGTAGTCTGAAGAATGATCCATTCCCTCTAAATCTGCCTCCACCCTAGGCCTCTTCTCTGGGGGGGGGGGCATAGAACCCCTAATCAAAGTTATCAAGTCCTCTGCCATTTTCAACATATGCTTTTTAGGAACAGGGGTTGGAGAGCCAGAACTATGGCCAGGGCCAGCAAGACCAGGTTTGGCCTTAGCATGGCCTTTAGCCACTGAAGGAGAAGGCCTAATAACCTTATGTAAAGATGGAACTACTGACACCTGAGAAGCACCCTCAGCCTGGCCTAAGTCCTGAGAGGCCAACTCCTGCAAAAGTAAAGGCTCCCCCTGGGATTCAGTCGAACCCTCGGCAGGAGCCACAGATTCAACTGGAGGTTCCATAGAACCGGCGTCCGCAACGGACGACTCATCCGGTTTAGACCTCAAGGATTTATCTTTACGCTTTTTAGTGGTAGCGGGTGTCGGAGGATCCGACGGCATGTTATAGTTACACCGTTTACCGAAAACAAGCCTGGCACAGTCTAACCTTCGTTTAATGGTGCGCTTATTAAATCTAGCACAAAAGCGACACCCGACTACGTCGTGTTCAGGCCCCAAGCAAGGAATACAGAGAGAATGATAATCCCTATGAGGTATCTGTTTCCCACAAGAAATACAATTATTAACTTTTTCTGACATCCGGATAACTGAGGCAAGAAAAGACAAAAATTTCCCCAACGGGGTACTTAGCCCAACTTGGTCTTCGGTCTGAAACTCGATAAATGAAAATTTCAGAACGCCGAACGGCACTTGCAAACGCTGCTTCTGCTTCGGACCACGCGGCAAGAAAGACTGAGGATATGGCGTCGGTCATGCACTTAAGTACTTCTACGTACTGACGTCAGCTCTAGGCGACTATGACCGATGCCAGCCTAGCTCTTTGGTATTCGGGCCGACCGAGGACAGCGGACTACCCACAGGTTATGACTGCAGCAATGTGAGATGAAGAAAATCCAGAAATTCAGACCTGGTTTGGCACCTATGTTTCTTATGGACACAGGTAACCTGTAAATGGTTCTTCTCCCAGGCTCATGCTTACACTTATCAAGGGTATCAGAACATGTCTGAGATTTGGGATGCGTGGCTAGGTTTAAAAAGGCCCTTGTGGGCGTTAGCCTAGGAAACACCTATGAACCAACACAACTAAGGCCACACTCACCACTACTTAGCACTTCCCCTTACTAGTTTGTGGAGTACCCATTCTTACTAACTTCCAGGCAGCACAAAAAATCAAAAGTTGAGCAATGCTTTAACAAAGTGGCTAAATTTGTAGCAATGCCCCTTTCAGAACCCATTACTCTACAGGACTTAATGCCTAATCTTGTTAGAAGTAACCCATCAAGTAACATCTACATTTCTACACAGGATGGGGGAGGACACATCTAACTGTTAATACATGTCTACACAGGATTGGGGGGGGGCACACCTGACTGTTATTACATTTCTACACAGGATTGGGGGGGCACAGCTGACTGTTTCTACATTTTTACATAGGATGGGTGGGGGCACACCTGACACTTGTACACACTTGCTATGACTGTACTAGTATGTCAAGTACTCCATTTCATTCTGTATTCTAACATATCATGCTGACTTGAGGCATATCAGTGTACTACAGGTCTTAGCTTTGATTGACCTACATATTAGTTTCTGACTTCCTATCCTTCAAAACTAACATCCCACTGCCTAACCTGCTGTAGTCTGTCTGTGTAAGCCGGAGGGGGGGGGGGGTTAACCATAGGCATCATTCAGAGGTCATAGCACAGCCTTTGTTTATGTTTGTCTACACCTGTCCTGCTGGCTGAGGTTGTTGTTGGGTATGTGAACCTGCCTGACGGGCATGTGTGAGTCATATGACACATGTGGCCCAGCACATTTCCTGCAGTGGGTTTTGTCGCCCTGTGTAGTACTGGCTACTATGGTGACACCAGTATTTGTTACAAATCTCATGGTGCCACTATAGGTGTCTACTATCTACTGGCATACAATTCAGCAACACGATTCCCTTGCATGCTCACATCCATACCATAGAAACCAGTAACACCACAGTCTACTCCATTCAGCAATTGGTAGGTTGAGTGACTTACCTTGTGGGTGTGCCAGTATTGAGGATGGTGCTGGAGGCCTGCCTATGTCGGATGCATATAGTACACTCCCTACACATGGTTGAGTACAGATAGTGTCATGTTTGGCATCCCTTTTACTGTATGTGTGAGTCAGATAGAGGTGTCATTTCCTGGGTCCCTCCTGTGTCAGTGTATGTGCTATGCACTGCCTCTTTGCCAAGGTGAGGGCATACTGGGCACACCTCCTTCTGCCTACTGGGGCAGGCTCAGGTTGTTCCACCTCCGAGTCACTCTGTGCCTGTGCAGGTCTTGGCAATGGTGGGGGGCTGTGTGGCTCTGCCCCACTGCCCCATGCTGTTCCTGCTGCAGCTGTTTCCTCAGGATCATATTGTGTAGCATGGCACATACAATGACAATTTGGGTGCATGTAGCTGGTGAGTACTGCAAGGCTCCACCAGATGTGCCCAGGCACCAGAGCCATGATTTGAGCATCCCAAACACATGCTCTATTATAATTCTGGTCTGTGTGTGTGCCTCATTATGGAGTTCTTGTTCGGGTGTGCATTTCTGATGGGTGTCATCAGCCATGGCTCCACTGTGTAACCAGCATCCCCCATGCCCGTATGAGATGTCCACATTGGTAAATCTCTGGTACAGCTGCATTAGATACCAGATTTTGGAATCGTGATAGCTTCCAGGGCAGCCAGCACATGCATTCATTGTCACACATGACCTGGCAGTTGATGGAGGGTAAGCCCGTACGGTTGATGTAGACCCTATCCCACTCACCAGGTTGTGCTTTGATGCATTTGTGCATGCAGTCTATAGCACCCACTACTTCAGGGTTTTCTGTTATTTTGTGAAAGAGTTGCATATTGCTGGCCAATGCCTCATGGGTGTTGGGGAAATATACGTGCTCACTGGCATGTGCTGACATGGCATCCAGGAACTGGTGGAGTACCCTGGATGTTGATGCCTGTGAGATCCCCATCATATCCCCAGTTGGCCTTTGGAAGGTACCTGTAGCTAGTATTCATAGGCCTACACATACCTTGGTAGCCAGTGGGATGGGTTCCCCTCTGTTAGTTCTGTGTGTCAGGCATGGCCGGCACAGCTCAACAATTTGCTGTAAGAAGTCCCTCTCTACCCTATAGTGCTCCGCTATCTCCAGCTCATGTAGCCCCTGGTAGGTTACCCTGGGTCTGTACACTATTCTCCGTCTCCTCACTGTTGGTTGGTCAACAGCATTCACAACCTCACTACCCTTAGCCTCTTCCACATGTTGTTGTATGATAGCTATTGCAGCCCCTATCATTTTGTTGTTTTGCTTGTTAAAACTTCTCTGCTTGTATACACTGGTGGTGTAAAGTATGAGGAAAAAAACAGAGGAGAGGGTGTTTGCTTAGTTTATAGTAGTGTTTTGGACTGGGCTGGTCTGCTGCCTGTGTAATTGGCTGATTCTGATACATTTCACCTGCCAGCTATGCTAGTTCTTCTAGATTACCTTCCTACTGCTGTTTTCCCTTCCCATTGCCTTCCTGTTTAAGCCCAGGTGCTTGCCGTACAAACACAGTGCTCAAATGTGCACTGAGCTTCTATTTCGTGGTTTTCTTTTTTTTTTCACTTTAAAACCCAGTGCACGACATGCACACCTGCTTAGGCAATGTAAAGAGTGCTAGGCAGCCTCAGACACACCCCTTGCTTAGCTGTGCTAAGCTAGAAGCAAACTCGAGCCACAGAGCTCCAATCCACTTACAGTATGACGGACACACACCCCTATGATGTCAGCTAACTCCTAGCCTTGCACCAAGCTATTCCTGCTCTTACACTGTTGGGAGCTGACTAGTATGCAGGGGAAATCAGGGATTCATTATCATTCCCCTCATGTGCATAGGATTGCCTGCTAATGCATAGTTACACATCACACAGAGCCTCCCCTCTTAGCAACCACTATTCACTGGCCATGTTGTCTTCTACCTGCCATTGAGTATAATGGCACAATAATGATTTTAGTTAGAATGCTTATTTTAGTTTTTTTTTTTATTCCCCCCCCCCGATCTCGTTTGAGCCCCACTGCCCTATGCTTAAACAGCCGAGATCAGCTAAAAAAAATAAAGGTTGACTTTTTTTTTATTTGCAAGTGTTTTCCATGCCGCTGGCCTTATAGTTGCCCATTAGCATGCTTTCTACATGATATCCACCCTTTATTTGGAGCTGTCATGGCTCCGTTTTGTAATTTGCAGAAATGTACTCCATTACTGGCAGAGTACATTTCTGCAGATTACACTAGTCCTGCATAGCCAGTTTCCAGCTTCCTGGATTGCAAATTCACCTAATTTGCATGGAATTCTCCTGCAAATGGGGTAATTTGCATACAGGGACTGAGTCCATGCAGGACTAGTGCAGGAGCATTTGTGCACGCCCCTACAGGTTATTCCTGGATCGCACGGCAGACATATTGCCTGCTGGAGCTCCTGCACTAACCCTGCACACCGTGCAGTGCTTGCAGAATCCAGGGGAAGCATGTTGTGTTATTGTGTTGATTTGGAACCATAACTCTCAACTGCCTAGATTTTTACAGAATGCCCATATTTTTGCCTCATATTTTTGGTCCATTCCTCATAAAATGTGTGGTTTTGTGGCAAATTATTGTTGACTGAAGTCACTAAATAATGACATACATTTGAGTTTCAGACTTCATATCCTTCAGAAAAATGCATGCTAACACAAGTCTGGTTACTCTAGTAACTTTCTAAGTTTATAACACCATTGTTTAAAATATGTCCCTATTTTGGGATCCTTAGTACATTTTATCTGCTGATTTTTTTATTCCTTTGTCTCCTCATTACTTAGGGTCTATCCAAATTTCTTGAGGTTGAGAAGTATGTTTGGCACCTGTATCATAGTATAACAGCTCTCATTGTAAATCAACATAAAAACTCTTGCTTATTTAATGTAGTTGACATTGATAAAATTGCTGCAAGGTCTGCTTGCTCATGCTCAAAATAGGAGCAAACTGAAATGTCAAAAAAGCAGTAACAGTTGCATCACTTTCTGTAATGTTCCTGAAGAGACATGCTGTTATATGCTAAATGTAACTACCAATATTAAAAAATGGATAAAAAAGACAAACCCTTTAAATGGCAGCAATCCTCTAAATGTTTGTGTATAAATCAAAACACCTCACAGTAAAAGCTCATATTAGCTAACCAAAGTACAATAATCACCAAAAAATCAGCAAAACACTTAAAATGAAAATCAGAAACATAAGCCACATTGGTAAAACTCACTAACAGTTGAGAAGCATGCTAATAATATGAAGAAAGAAAGAATGCTGTGAAAATATGTAAGTTAGGATACTATGCCACAAAATGAGTATGCCTCGGCAGGTGGCTAGAACATTCAAAAAATAACAAACTGCTAAGGAAGAGACATTTACTGTAAATTCAAATCTGCATCCTGCAGTATGACTGCCAAATGAATTATTTCCAGTCTTACCTATACTCAACAAACACCCCACCATCAACATAATTATTTTCCATTACAATCTTTCCAGAATGTGTCTGGAGCTAATGACTACTTCCCAAATAATTATTCAGTGTCACAGCTGTAACACTTTTATCAAAAATACTCAGCATTTGTAACAACAGTTAGCTGCTAAAATAATAAATTTGACCTCTGCAAACACAGCCTAATACACAGTTATGAAATGGCTGCAAGCTTACACCCCCATGTTATTGACTTCTATAACTGCAATGAAGTAGGGAAATTGATGTAACCAAATGAATTTCGTTTTACAAAAGAAATAGCAGACTGTCACAACACACTAGTGTTTGAGCTTAAATAAACTTTTTTTCTTGCTTTTAACATATCGGGTGATTTATCCAGTCTTACCACGCCTTATGGTAATGCCTGTGAATCGGTGATTCACCCGATACATTAAAAGCAAGAAAAAAGTTTATTTAAGCTCATTTGAGGATATCTTTGTTGTAAGCTATATTTTTTCTAACCTGAATAATTGGACATTGGTAGGAGTCAGTTGATATTATCTCAGTATATGATCCATTAGTGAGTTCCAAAATTCAGCAATTTTTTTTATTTCATTTTTGGCTATGCATTAAAAATATGTGCGCTGTTGTGTATCTAATAGCTATTTGTGTGAATTCATTCCAAGACATCTGAGTTATGTCTTATTAGTTAAGTTCCATTTTCTTATTTTTAAAAATGTATCTTCACCCCTTAAGTTTTTGTTATACAATAGTCCTTCACACTTTCTTTTCTACTATATCTAGACTGTAACAAGTAATATTTTATCCCATTTATCAATTTTCTCCACCTTTCCATTTTCATATTTACCATACAATATCATTTTCATATTCATTTCCTTGAAACCATCCTAACTCGATATATTTATACAATTTTACCCAAAAGACTTGATCATTTTAAATTCTAAATATTTTGCAGTTTCCATAATCTTTTATCCCTTCTTTTCCTTTTTACTTGTAAAACATTTCCCCACCATGTTATTCTCCCTGTTTTTCACAGTATCAGTAGTGTTGATGCTAGAAAACAATAGGATTTTCAAACCTAAACACCATCTTCATTTTATTGTATATAATTACTCTTTTAATAGGGTTTGGTCTTAAATATCATATAAAACTGAAAAATATTTCTATCAATTCCTTTTCGATTTTTTTCCCCTGGAAACAAAAACTCCTTCAAAATAAGTGAGTTTTCATAATGTAATTAACATACACACCTTTTTATTATATGATAGATTAAAACTTTTGCACTATGCAAATATATATTTTTTAATTTCTTCCAGTTTCATTTTTCAGTTATTCAAAATGTTTTCAAATTCAAACTTAATCCTTAAAATGTTAATTTCCTTTCTATTATAATATATAATAAATTCTATTTATTTTCTTTATTTGACCAAACTCCTTACTTTTCCCTTTATCCAGTCTCAAATCCACCTTTATTAATAACTTTTCAATTCTTCTAGCACTTTCATTTACCCATCATCTGTTTTTTTTTTTTTCTTTTCTTTTTTTTTTTTTTGCTATGATACATACTGGTATCTCAGTTTCCTTTCTCATCTTTCAACCTACTCTATCCATTTCTGACATAAAAGTTTGATTAATTGCATTCATTACTAGAACAAAAATACACATACTTAAGGGATACCCCTGCTTAACTTTCTTCCCATACTGACGGACAGGATTAGGAATCAGTATATTAGAGGGTCAGCTTAGGTTGGACAGTTTGGAGATAAAGCAAGAGAGGCAAGATTGCATTGGTTTGGACATGTGCTGAGGAGGGATGCTGGGTATATTGGGAAAAGGATGCTAAGGATGGAGCTGCCAGGTAGGAGGAAAAGAGGAAGGCCTAAGATGAGGTTTATGGATGTGGTGAGAGAGGACATGCAGGCGGTTGGTGTGAAAGAGCATGATGCAGAGTACAGGAAGAAATGGAAACAGATGATCCGCTGTGGCGACCCCTAACGGGAACAGCCGAAAGAAGATGATGATGATGACTGTCTCATGACTTATCTTATCAAATGCCTTCTCTATGTAACTATTTCACATATAAACAATCTTACGTATGTTTTTCCTGTTAAGATCATACTTACTATTTCCTTTACTATCGCTAACATTTCATTTAATTATTTCACGTTTACACCAAACATGCCCTTTCTTATTACTTCAGTCAACAATTTTGGCATCTTTGTTTGTATTATTCTCATAATATTTTTGATAATCAATATTCCAAAAAGTTATAGATCTGCAGTTTCTTTTATCTTTCCTTTCATCTTTTTGCATATACATTTTATTACTCACAGCATATTTCTTCTGCATTGTCCTCTTATCTAACCATCCATTTAATACTTTACAGAAAACCACATTTTCTTCCATTTCCATTTGCTTATAAAACTTGTAACTTAGTCCATCCAATCCTGGTGCTAACTTTTGTCCCTCTTTTTATTACTTCCTGCATTTCTTCCTCAGTAATATACTTTTTCCAGTTCTGCCTTAGTACATTCTGATATTTTTAACTTTAACTCACCATTCCTATTTCTCAATTTGCTCTTTTCAAACATTTTACATATAAATCTTTCCAATACTTCCATTATTTATTTTTGTTTGCATCTTACACCACCTTCTTCATCAAATAACTCATCAGTTCTTTCTTTTTTTAGTCTCACTTGTTTTCCTAAATAAGAGGATCCCTCCTTTTACTTACCATTTAAGAGAAATATTTAACTAAATAATACATTTATAATGTTTGCTCTGTTTTTGTCATATAACTTTCTTTCTGTCTTTCTTACTATGTTTCTTTTTTTCTCAGTTTCTGCTTGAAGGTCTTCCATTACTTCTTTATATTCATTCTTATTTTTCATTTTGTTTTTTCCATTAAAAAGCTTTTATAGTTTTCTTTAAACACTACCCCCATGCAGATCATTTTTTTACAAAATTCCCTCATTGTCATATGTTCTTCCCATAATTTCTTACTCTCCAGAATAATTTCTTTTGTTTTACTAACCTCATCAGTTAATCATTTAACCCCCTTTCCTTCTGTTACTATCTGTTTATTCCTGTCTACACAGCTCTGTGGACAGAAAATGCAGCAATTTCCACATCTCCTTCTATTTCTTCAATTACATTTGAACATATTACATACTCTGTCTCTGTTTTAAATATCATCTAAGATACGTCCATTCTCTTTGATTTCCTACCTGTGTTCTCCACATTTTATAAGTTCATTCGGTACTTTCACATTGTGTCACTTTCTTCTTCTCCTTCCTTAATTTACAGTTAAAGTCTCCTATCATAGTAAAAAACATATTAACCAAAACAAATTAAGATCTCAGACATATTTTGTGGTCTGTCATATTTGAGTATGCGTAAATTGCAAACAATATTACACATGGAGCAGCGGTAGTGTTGTCGCCTCACAGCAAGAGGTTCTCCCATTTGATTCTCGGCTGGAGCGCCTTCTGTGTGGAGTCTGCATGTCCTCCCTGCAGTCGAGTGGTATTCAAAAGACATGGGTGAATAGGCATGCCTTCGTTGAAGGTTGGGTGTCGAGCTGGCACCGTAAAAATCTACTGCCAATCATTAGCGGACGGGAGTTCCACTATAGCGACCCCTAACCGTGAAAAAAACGAAAGAAGAACATTCTCCTTTTCTTATTTCACACATCACCTTTCTACCTGGCATTAATATTGTAACATCTAAGATTTTAATTTACTTCTTTTCAAAATCCCTATAATTGAACATTCTTCATTTCCTACAAACCATATAATATTGTTTCTCCACAAGGCCTCTTCTCTCTTATTTAACACATCTTGTATCTAATTAAGCAATTCCAAAATGTGGTGTACAGGGTCTGAAAAGGGGTCTATACTCTTAGCCTCTGCCCAGGAAGAAAAATGTTTCCACTTACTAGCGTAAGTTTTTCTAGTCGTAGACTTGTGCGATGATAAAATGATTTTGCACACAGAGTGGGAGATATCAGGAAACCTGGCTAAAGTTGGAAGTGGAGCAACCAAGCAGTGAGCTGGAGAGATTGCAGGGATTGGTGCAGCCCACCCGATTGATGGATCAGAAGGTCTGGAACTGGGTCCAGAGTCCAAAGCTGCTCGAGAAGATGATGATGCAGGAATGGGAACCATATTTGTCGAAGCCAGTAAGGAGCAATGAGGATCATTTTTCAGCCCAATACGATAGCTTTCTCTATTAGCTTCGGGATTAGGGATAATGGAGGGAATGCATACAGAAGTCCCTGAGGCCAATCGTGGACTAGAGTGTCTCTGGGGGAATGCCTGGGAAGTGGAAGGAGAGAGAAGAAATTGCTGCACTTGCTGTTGAAGGGGGTGGCAGAAAGGTTGCAGCAAGGTTGGCCCCATTTGCGGAAGATTTGGTCCGCCACTACCTGAATCAGAGACCACTCGTGAGGCATGAGAATTGCTCTGCTCAGCCTGTCTGCTATGACGTTGGATCTCCCAGGGATGTGCATTGTGATCAGAAACCATTGGGAAGAGATCACCCACTGCCAGTCTGAGTGCTTCTTGACATAGGGGGTAGGACCTGGTTCCGCCCTGTTTGTTGATGTACCACACTACTGACATATTGTCCATTTGAATTGTAATGGTCCCAGTAGGATGAGAGTCCTGAAGAGCTTGCAATGCTAAAAGCACGGCCCTCATCTCCAAGATGTTTATGTGCAGATGGTACTCTTGAGATTGCCAGGTGCCTTGGACTGTTCTGCCCTGATAATGCCCCCCCACCCGATCAGGGAGGCATCCATGGTCACTGTAGCAACTGGAGGGGGGAGTTCAAATGGTCTGCCCTGGGGCACTGATGCGGTGACCATCCACCACACAAGGTGCTTTTTGCATGCTTCTGTGATCATAATCATGTGAGACATGGGAAGCTGCTGGAAGGACCATTGGGTGAAAAGAAGCCACTGGAGAATCCTCATGTGAAAACGAGCTAGAGGAATGAGTATGATTGCTGCTGCCATGAGACCCAGAGTTTGGAGGACGAACCTGGCTTGAATTCTTTTGCATCCTAATAAGACCTGCACATGTCGGCGAATGACTAACACCCTGTGGAAGGCTCGCTGACATGTCTTTTGTATTTAAATTTGCACCTATAAAGGTGATAGACTGACAGGGTGGCAATGCAGAGTTTTCAAAATTTATTGTGATACCTAGCCTGGAGCAAGTCTCAATAGTGCAGTCTCTGGCTCGCAGAAGGTGATGCCTGGCAGTAGCAGTGAGGAGCCAGTCATCTAGATATGGAAACACCTGGATTCCTTGCCATCTTGGATGAGCGGTAACTACTGCCATACATTTGGTGAACACCCTGGGGGCTGTGGTGAGAACAAAGGGCAGAGCTCTGAATTGATAATGGCTGGCTCCCAGCCGGAAGCGAAGGAATCTTCTGGAGCATCTGTCCATTTTGATGTGGTTGTATGCATCCTGAAGATCTATAGAGCACATCCAATTGTCCTGACCCAGAATGGGTAAAATGGACTGAAGCGTAACCATCCGTAATTTCATTCTTTGTACAGACCTGTTTAGTCTGCTGAGATAGAGAATGGGTCTCCAGTCCCCTGTCTGTTTTGGTACCAAAAAGAACCTTGAGTAAATTCCGGATCCTTGCTAGACTGCCGGATGGCCCTTTTTCTTAGCAGTTTTGAAACTTCTTGAACTGCTTGATCCCTTAGATTGGGTGGAACATCTAGAAGGGACTTTTTAACAATAAGGGAGTGTGAACAAAGGGAATTCTGTATTCTCCAGATATAACAGACTGTACCCATTTGTCTTGTGTTATGTCTTGCCAGGCTCTTGGGTACAGCGATAATCTTCCCCGACTGCCTCCAGAGGTGGGCAGCCGGGCAACCCTTCAGGGATGCTGGAAGGGCTTGTCAGAGAAAGATTCTCTGCTGCCCTGGTTTTGCGGACCCCCTCTGCCACGAGGGCGGCATCTGTTATTGTTCCCTCCTCTGCTCCTGGATGGGAACTCATCACGTGTGTCCGGTAAGGCTCCCTGGGATTTCTGGAACCACATCTTTCCGCTCTTCTGACCCTTGGGATATGGTCTGTAAGGAGTGGAAAAATGGACTCCCACAGCAGAGAGAGTCTTGCCTTCCTGCTCACACCTGGTAAGGGTGTCCTTCACCTTTGATCCGAAAAGAGAGGAACCATCAAAGGGGGTGTTGGTGAAAGATGCTCTGAAAGGTTCTGCAAAGTTACACAGCTGCATCCAAGCGTGCCTCCTTAGGGCAACGCCTATGCTAACGGCTCTACTTGCACCATCGGCTGCATAAGAAATTACCCTCATGGAGGAGTTCACCACTGAATTAAGAGTCGCCAGCTGGGAGGCTGCCTTAGCCTGGGCCCCCTCAGCTGATGGATCTTGGAGGGTATCTCCAAGCTCTTTAAGGAGATCCCTTTGAAGACAGGTAAAGTGGCACAAATAATTCAGAGACCTCATGGAAAAGGTAGCTGAAGAGAACATCCACTTCCCATATTTGTCCATCATCCTGGACTCCTTGTTAGGGGGACAGACAGATGAAGAAGTTTCAGCCAACTCCTTCTTTGTGGCCGCCGCTACCACCATGGCATCAACGGGAACATGTTTGGTCAAAAACTGTTTACCCTGTGGTGCACTTATGAATTTTGCGGGTCTTCTGGGGGTCGATTCCACTGTGTCTGGAGCTGACCATGCCTTCTGAGCCACCACAGACATCAGTGGGTTAAAAGGCGGAGACACCTAGGAGGTGGAAGGTCAGGATCCAAACGCATCCAGGAATACCGACTCATCCTCAGAAGGGCTCAGGGTAGTCCAGTTCCCCCTCTGCCTAAGCATCTCAAGGATGTCTGAGAAGGAGACATCTTCAGAGGGGGATCTCGGGGACCCTTCTGAATCCTCTAAGTCGGTATCTGATGTGACAGACTCAGGGAAGTCAACATGCTTCCTCTTGCATTTCCTCTTATGAGGTGGCTCCTCTGAATGATCAGGGGAGGCCTCAGAAGAGGAAGATATACCCAAAGGGGTGCCCTGGAGCATTGGTTCCCCATGCTTGGGGTCTGGAGGAGGGGCAGAGGCAGGCGCAGGCACCATAGGGGGAGGAGCCGAAGGGGATGATCGTGGTGCTGACTCAGGGGCCAGCACACTCCTCATGACCTCGAAGGCATCCCTGCTCGGATGTTGAGAAAGCTCTGGTTCTGAAGAGATCGGAAACCCTCTCCGCACCGAGGGGGACAGCTCCGAAGCTGATGTAGGAGCCAAGCTTACCTGTGCCGAAGCTCCAAGGTGGAGAATGGGGTCGGACAAGGGTCCGATGCCACTCACCCCTTCAGAGCCGACAAGGGAGTCTCAGCGCCCAAATCCCTCCAAGGACGGTACCAAGGAAGTGATCGGAGCCGACGATGGAACCGAAGGAGAAGGTATCAGTGCTGTCAGTTCCATGACTCGAACCCCAACAAACTCTGGCTCAGAACTCAGGGGAGGAGTCGGAGGAGGAATAACTGCAGGCAAGGACGGAGCTGATCCCTGATGAGGGGGGCTGGACAACATTTTTGCTAGGGCCTACGATTTCAACAGCCTGCTGACCACTCACTCCACGTCGTGATCTGAAAGTCTTGATGACCGACAAGAGTGGGAGGACTGATGATTGGAGCAGAGGAGACCTCAGAGCCAAACATATAGACTCCAGGGAGGGAGACTTAGATCTCTTTCGACTCCCTGATGGCTCCGAAGTACGTGTTGGAATCGACTGGGAGGCAGGCACATCGGTTCCAGCTGGAACCGAGGCAGAAGGAGTAGCTTCATCCAACGACGGATCCGAACTGGGAGACAAAAATTTAGGCGGCTTGGAGGACTTCACAGGCTGAGCCTTAGCCGGTGACTCCTTGGGCTTAAGCAAACCCCGTAGGATTAATTTATTCCTACGCTCCTGCAGGACTCTTGGGCTGAAAGCATGGCAAACTGAACAAGAGTCCTGCAGATGCACATTGCCCAGACAATAGACACAAGAAGTGTGACCATCTGTCAGAGACATCTTCTGACAGCATGAGCCACACTTCATGAATCTGGACACCTTGGTATCCTTAGACATACCTAAGGAAGGAACACCAAACACAATACACAACAATTTCAGGATATAGCAACTATCACACACACAAAGTTACCACACTCAAAAAACAGCCAAGAAATAGACACAATATCCTATGCAACAAACAACAAATAAGACTAAAGTAGGTAAATACTAACTATTTTTTTTTAAGAGGAAAAAAAAAAGGTTAGCCTCTAACTTAAATGGCTACTTAAGGAAGAGAGTGAGGGGGGAGGGGAAAACTCTCTAACTAAAACGAGTTTTCTGAAGGGAAGGGGAATTCAGGTAAGAAAAAATATAGCTTACAACAAAGATTTCCTAAGAAAGGTAGTAACTAGAATTAACAATCTACACTAAAACCCTAATAGTTTTTTTATCGAAAAACAGATAAACAATGAAAATATACGACCTGAGCCAGTAAGACAACCTCGCAGCAGAAGAGGCAAACGAGATCTGGGTATCTAGTGCCAGGCATCATGGGATATGGGGAGGCCTCGAGCCAGTAAACAGCTCTCGAACTTTCGAAGATGGCTGAGTCAGAGCCGAGGATCAGCTCCAAACCCAACCAGCAAGAATGAAGGCAAGATAGACAACTTAACATATAATATTCAGATAAAACATGTTCCTATATCTTTTATGCTCACTTACAGACTCTTGCTATATACTTCTTTCCGTGACCACAGCTGCTGGTCTTCCCATTCTTACAGCAGCTAGATATACTTTTTCATACCCTGTTGCTGAAATATGCCTTTAAAACTAGTTACTCCACTAGCCAGACACCAGAGTTTTCTTCCCCTTTATCCCCAAAATCAATACTTTTCCTTTTTAAACTGTCATTTCTTCTGTTTCCATAGTGTGATCAGCTACTTCACTCCAGCTTGCTTCTGCTTCATTTTCTGGTTTATTTTGCTCCATCAAATTCAGTAAATCCTGTGTTGATAATCCATCCCCTTACAACTCTGTTACAATACTTTCAGAAACCACTCAATCTGCTTCTTTCAGAACACACACTGCTCCAACTCTCATGGCATCCACCATCTTAGTAAACCAAAAGAGAGAAGCCTCCGACCAGAGAAAACCAGGCTCGTAATTTTGTAAAAAGCAGTTCTTGAGTTTATTCAATAAAATACACGGATCCGACTTTGGATCCGTGTATTTTATTGAATAAACTCAAGAACTGCTTTTTACAAAATTACGAGCCTGGTTTTCTCTGGTCGGAGGCTTCTCTCTTTTGGTTTACTAGTTTGTGGAAAGTTCATTTAGTTTTTGCATCCACCATCTTAGATTTCCCACAACCAAATCCACAGAAGCCACCCAGAGCCACCTAGTGGCTGTGATGCAAAACAGTAAGACCAAAAAGTAGAGGGAGTTCCCCAGTGCCCTGGTTAACTTTCCTCTAGTCAGTATTAATGACACCTTGTGTCTCCCATGAAAAGATCCATTGGACTAGCAGGACTAACCTAGTCAACAAAGTGTAAATTTGTCTCACCCTATGCCACAGTGTACTGGTCAAGAATAAGCAAGTACATCACAGATAAAATTGTTAGCTTGTCCAGCTTGAATTTAATATCAGCCCACTAATCCTAATGAGCCATTAATGTTACATTCAGTAATTCAAAGCCCTTGCAAAAGGTGGGTACTGACTTTCTTTTGTACCTGTAATAGTCGAATTTATCTCAGAGTGACTGATTATTAACCCCTGTATCTAGATTTCTGCAAATTGAGTTCAACAACTGAAAATGTGATTATTCAGACCAAGTCTTTTTTAATCATTGTGTACTAGCAGATATTTTAAATGACAATGGCCCACAATTTGCCATTGCCAGCTTTAGAAGCTTTGTAAGGGACCGGACAGTTTTGTACTGCCAGTGGTTTACTGAGAAAGTCCCCTTATACTGCCAAAAAAGCTATTGCAAAATTCCAGGGACTGTGAAGCTTTTACCTGAGGGGATTGTGGTTATTCACATGCTCATTTAATGGGACAATGTGCTCAGCTTAACTTACTTGTGAAAGATGATTGCCATAAAGTGGAAAGGGAGGTGTGGATTCACTTCTGTAGAAGTCTATGCACCAGTCAATCAAAGTCCTTTTTATCTTTTTGCTTTTCACTCAAAGTGTTATGGTAGTGGGGGATTGGCTGTTGTAGATGCTGATGCATCAACCGGCTTTCTATAGCACATCAAAGTCTGAAATTTTATTCTTTTCTCTTCTCCTCACTTGAAGAGCTGGGGGTAGGAGTGCATGTGGATTAGCTGCAGTACTCTAGGAAGCCAATCAACTTTGTTCTGTAAACAAAAGTCCTTTTTTTATTTTTTTGCTCTTCACAATATAAGAGGGCTGGGCACAATTCTGAGAGGCAGTCAAGGGTGCTATATGAACCAGCTACCACTATGGCTCAGCCACTGTGTATATGTACATTGCCAAGTAAGGCACATTCTCTGTTTCTCTCAACATGCAGCAATACCCAGTGAGTCACTATAAGGAAGGGGTTGATCCACTGGGTTAGGTTGCACTGAAGGGCCAACAAGTTGGCCTGCTCCCAACTACCCTACCTGCCATTGGAGAATATATGAGCCACTTGGTTTACCTAGTCAGAAACAAATGGGCCATAGAGTCCATGCCTACCCTCAGTAGGCCATGCTCTCTCCAAATGGAAAGAAAGGGCTTATTGGGTGCAGCCATCTGGGTAAGGAAAAGCAATGTTAATAAGCAACTTCAATCAATGTCATAAATATGTCATAAATAACACAAATGTGCTGTGCTTTGGAGATATCATACACTTCTCAAGAAGAAAATGAGAATGAAGTGTCAAAGCCCAAGATCTGAAAATGAATTCATGGCACCAGTAAAAAAATATTAAAAGAACAACATGAATTACCAGTCCAAAGGCTTGCTATCTGTAGTCGGCATCCAAACTTATAGCCATACTAAAGCAAAATTGAAAACATAATCATTGCAAACAGGCTTGACTACATTATAATGCCCATAGTCTGAAATGCTGTAAGTACCTATGTTCCTTCATTAAAAGAAAAGCAGCTTGAAATAGCAAAACCACAAACACACTCTGCTTTGTCTAGTCCAAATTCCTACTAACCACGAGTCTAAGACTGGTATTAGAATTTATAAAATAGCAAAAAAATATATATATTCTGATTGGCCAGCACCTATCCCATACATCTCCTTACAGCAGCAGAATCCACACCCAAAGGACTTTCAAAAACACAAACCTAACTAAAACGTGTATCAGTCAACAAGCTGAATAAAAAAATGTATGTCAGCCATTTTGATTCCTGCCACAGTGAGAGTTGAAAACAAGCTCTTACTGTTGGCCCACTGCACCAGCACAATGGCAAGAACCCAGATGTATTATTGTTGATACTGCCGATATATATATATATATATATATATATATATATATATATATGTATATATATATATATATATCTTCATATCTCTATATCTACATATCTATTTCTCTCTCTTTATATATATATATATATATATATATATATATATATATATATATAATATAATATGTATATCTATATATATATATATATATATATATATATATATATATATATATATATATATATATATAAATAAAATATATGGTTTACCACCGTGTAGTCGACGGACACAATGCCGACAGACCATCTATCGAATGCACTGCAGCAACTCTTGGTAATACCGAATGGAAATGTATCGAACGGCAATCCCGCTCCCTGTTTTGGACCCATGTTAGCACTTGTTTTGGATGTAGAGCAGTCGAAAATGTCGCATTCGGTGTTCCTTGTGACATTTTGGCTGTTCGATATGCAAAATCTTGGGATTTTGACTCCAGCATTGGTGGGTTCAACTGCAGTGTATTCGATTACACGGTGGTAAACCACCTCATCTCCTTATACTCCTGTCTACTTTCTTTATCTCTTTCTGACAATCCCACTTCTTCTTTGCAAACCTCTTTCTCTGTATACTCTCCTGTACTTCCTCATTCCACCACCAGGTCTGTTGTCATCCTTCCTCTGTCCAGATGTCATACCAAGCACCTTTCTAGCCATCTCCCTTACTAGCTCTGCTGTAGTTACCCAGATATTTGGTAACTCTTCACTACCACACACACACACACACACACACACACATATATGTATATTAACATACCCATATCCACATATCCATACACACATACACATGCGTATATATATATATATATATATATATATATATATATATATATATATATACATATATATATTATATATAATAAATATATATATATATATATATATATATATATGTATATTATGGTTTACCACCGTGTAATCGAATACACTGCAGTTAGTCAAAATCCCGAGATTTTGCATATCAAACTGCCAAAATGTCACAAGGAACACCGAATGCGACATTTTTGACCACTCTACATCCAAGACGAGTGCTAACATGGGTCCAAAACAGGGAGCGGGATTGCCGTTCGATGCATTTCCATTTGGTATCACCAAGATTTGCTGCAAATATATATATATATGTGTGTGTGTGTGTGTGTGTGTGTGTGTGTGTGTGTGTGTGTGTGTGTGTGTGTGTGTGTGTGTGTTTGTACATATGTGTATAGATATCATTGTTATTATTTCATTATTAATTATTTTTGTTTACCATGAAATTCCAAATAGTGTTTATTCCATTTTCAGCAGAGGCGTGGCAAGAAAAGCTCCATGCATTAGGCAAGTATATTCAAAGTGAAAAAAAGAATATTTTGTAAAATCCATTGAGTTTACATGAAAACATAATTATATGAATTATTTTCATAAAGCCTGCCTAGTGCTCAGGTCTTCCTCTTCTCTCACATTTGAATCCCTCACAGACTCAAGATCCTAAAGCTTTTATAACTCCTTCTCTGCTTCTATACCATACCCTTAAGCTACTGCTCAGGCTTTATTGCTTCTATTCTTCTTAATTCTCTCTCACTATATGTTTGCATCCTTAACTTTCTGGCTGCTATTTTCCTAACTGAAACTAACATTCTATTTTGCATGTACTACAGCAGCCAATGTCACACACTGCACTACCTAAGTACATTTTTTTGACACTATCTATATCATGTATAATGACAGTGATTATTACTGTCTGTAATGTTTTAACTGTATAGAATTGTCTAGATGTATAGTAATATATTACAACATCTTGTAGCAGTTTGTTCTTTCAACTTATTTTTTGTATAGTATTTCTAATGTAATCTTTATTGTATTGGATTATACTGTATTTGTATTGTTCTGTATGTGGAGCTATTCTCCCCTGGCCTCTGCTGAAACCGGGTTCTGTTGACCCAGTCAGACCACCCCGGTAAACAAATGTCAAATAAAAATAAATAAATAAATTGTATTTATTTATTTAACATTTATTTTTATCAGGATAAATCTGACTGGAAATTAGGAGTCCATTTTCAGCGGAGTCCTGGGGAGAAAAGCTCTAAGAAGTTACAATATGAATACATAGGTTATTAAAGAGTGACAACTGATTGCAATAACAGAAGTTGGGTAACAAATGGCAGAATGCTAACATATAAGGCAGAAAACAGTTAAATGCAAAGCAATGTCATAGTACAGTCAGGAGATCACATAACTTACAGTAGTCATATAGTATGCATGCATAAGTACATATTTATAATATTTACAACACTATTTTTGTACAAAGTTGTGGAAATTTAACATGTAGGCTAGGGCAGGGATTCTATATGGGTGGTAAAGAATGTGATGAGCTATGATGAGCTGGTGATAGCGTAGTAAATTTGGAAATTCTAACCAGTGTAGTTTAAATAGGGATTGGCAATGGTGGGAGTGGGATATAGCGTTGGTTGGTAAATGCACCTAGAGAACATGATATTACATACAATAGCCTCTTATTTTAAGGAAATACATTTTTTTTCTTTCATGAGGTAGTTGGTTACAGAGCCATTGCATACACTGACAGTGGATGTATTATGTAATGTGCTTATCAGCTGGAAGTACAGATAAGGGTAGCAAACACAGTCAGGGATTTAGCAGGAAGTAGAACTTAAGAGGGCAAATAGCTATATGAAAAAGAAACATTTAATAGACTTAGGTAGAGACCTTGTATCCACCTGTATTAAATAAAATAGAGTTAGAGATGGCCACCTGGGAAATAGTTTATTTTAGGAGAGAAAGTAGGTAGAAGGTAGAGTGGCAGTCTGTAAAAGAGTTGTGTGAATGACAGTTGTGGGAGAAAATACATTGAAATTTCATAGTGTTACAGACAAAGTTGCAGGGATAAGAAGAGGATACACAGGCATAAGATTAGGATACAGAAAGGGTGAGTAAAGGGAGTGTAAATCTGATAATTTGATGGTGGAGTTTAGGTTGAGTATAGTGGGGGGGGGTAGCCTTGGGTAGTGCATGAGCACAACCAGTTATTTAATAAATGTTTTGTTAGTGATATTTTGAAGCTCTGCAGTGTGTCTAGGGGTCTATATTATAACAATGAAGTCTTAAAACTTCGAATGTTATAATATTGACCCCTATGCACTGAACGCTGGAAATAGCGAAGCTGCAGAATATTGAATACTTTCCTAGTGAAAGTATTTGGTGGGCCATTTCTGCAGATTCGCTATTTCCTCGACTATGGAGTGAAGGTTACAGACCGGGTTAAGGTAAGTGTGCGAACAGATCGGGTTAAGGTGAGTATGTGATAGTTAGGGACCTTAGGGTTAGGGAGCGGGTAAGGTGAGTGTGCGATAGGGACTTTAGGGTTAGGGAGCAGGTAAGGTGAGTGTGCGATAGTTAGGGACCTTAGGGTTAGGGAGCGGGTAAGGTGAGTGTGCGGTAGCTACAGACCTTAGGGTTAGGGTTGGGTTAAGGTAAGTGGATAGCTAGTAGTGTATGTATGGTTTAGTGTAGGGTTTTGTGAAGTGTATGTGTGTGGATTATTTATTTTGGTGTGCTTGTGTCGTGTGTATGCTTGTCGGAACAGCAGGTTTTTTTCCCTGGGAAAAAAAATTGCTATTCTGAGTGTTCGATGTTATAGTCTTTCGATCAAAATGGTTTGATATTATAACATTCGAAGTTTTAAGACTTCAGTGTTATAATATAGACCTTGTGTCTAGTTGTCTTAATTTGTGTGTGGGGGGGCATTTGGTTCCAGGTTTTTACTACCAGGTTAGAGTACAGTGAGTCTCCTGTGCTGTGATTTAATTTTCTGATGGATAGAAAATCTTTGTTGTTGGCTTGTAGGACTTGATTAGTGGTATTAGTTGTAAGATATAGGTTATAGCATTCCTTTTACAGTTGGGTATTTTTTGGGGAGTTTATTAGTTTTTGGTCTGTAAAAAGTTGATAAAAGTTGAGGTAGTGTTTAAGCTCTAACCAGTTAAGGCTTTTAATGCTATGCAGTGGTGGGTTTTTTGAGAATTATTTTTTGCAGATTTTGCAATTTTGTTATAGGCTGTCACTAGGTTATTTTTGATGGTTAAATTAAGATTTGTAAAGATGGGGGAGGCATATGGATGGAAGTAAGTATGTTAGTGCTATTTTTTTCTCCTGGAATTGCTAGAAAGGAATTTCCTAGCCCTGTAGAGGGAATCTTGCTTCCAGTTTTTTTTTTTGTTTTGTTTTTGATTGCTAGGAGTAGGTGTTGGCGGTATTTGAGATTACAGCTGAGGATTACTCCAATGAATTTTGCCAGTGTGATATATTCTGTTTTGCTAACTGATAAGATATGAAAATATTGTTTTGAGTAGTTTTTAGGGGAGAAAAGCATCAGTTGTCTTTGTTTTAGCATTTAAGAGCAAGTCTGAGCTATCTAGCCAGGATTCTATATCTAAAAATGCCTTTTGGGTGTTTTCTTTTAGGGAGGATAGTGAGACATATAATATCTATCTACACACACACACACACACACACACACACACACACACACACACACACACACACACACACACACACATAGATAATTAAAAATATCTATAATTTTTGTGGGAGGAGGCATGCCTCCTGCACCCCCACACCACCCAGCTAATTAAATATAATGCCGAGATCACACTACAGTGGTAAAAGGGAAAAATCCTCACTCACCGCTGTGCACAACTTTGCTTGGACTTAACACCAGCAGAAGTGATTGACTAAGTTTTGATTACTTTTGCAGTATTTAAACATGTTCAAAATTATGAACATTCTATCATATGGACTACTCTCATATATATATATATATATATATATATATATATATATATATATATGTATATGTATATATATATATATATATATATATATATATATATATATATATATATATATATATATATATATATATATATATATATATATATATATATATATATATATATATATATATATATATATATATATATCAATACATATATATGCATGGATACACACAGTTATAGTTTACATATATATATATATATATATATATATATATATATATATATATATCTATAGATAGATATTTATACATACACGCACACACATGTACACACACACACACACACACACGTGCACACACACCACACACGCGCACACACACACACACACATTTTTATATATATATATATATATATATATATATATATATATATATATATATATATATATATATATGTATATACACATACATACATACACCCATACACAAACACACAAATGTATATCTGGAGTGCTATCAACTCTCTGCTCCACACTGGTTCTCCTACCACCCCTAACCCTTTCCCCCATCACTCTTCCTCTGAAACTGCAGACTTACTCAACAAATACTTTATAGACAACATCTCTAAACTCCTACCTTCTGGTAACTCTGCTCATCCCAACTCTTCTGTGTCACCCTCCCCTCCCTCTAAGCCTCTATGCTCCTCTGTCTCTCAGCCTTTGACCTTGCAACATGTTTCTACTAAATATATCAAATCCCTGCTTCTTAAACTAAAACCATGCTCTCCATCCACTTATAAACTCCCCCCTCAATTTCTGAAAATTGCTGCTGACTCTATTGCATATCCTGTATCTGTCTTAATCAACTGCTTCATTCAGGAATCTACCATACTGGAAATATGGAAATCCTTCCATACCACTCCTCTGCACAAAGGTGGCAACTCTGTTGAACCCTCTAACTACAGACCAATCGCTATTCTCTCACCGCTCTCTAAGATCCTTGAAATATGTATACATACTCAACTACTGTCCTATCTCATTCATGAAAATCTTTTCACCCCCTCGCAACATGGTTTCCGCCCTAAACACAGTACCTTGACTGCCTTACTATCCTTTACTCAAAAGGTTGCAGAAGCTAAGGACAACAACCTCCTCATCTCCCTTCTATTCCTTGATCTCTCTAAAGCCTTTGACACTGTGTCTCATCCCATCCTTCTTAACAAAATCTCAGACCTAAAGCTCTCTCCTTCTACTCTTGGATGGTTCCAATCCTACCTTACTGGCGGAAAACAAGCTGTTGAATGGCAGCAGTCTTTCTCACCCTTATTTGCTGTTCAAACAGGAGTACCCTAAGGCTCCATACTTGGACCGCTCCTTTTCAACATTTTTACCAGCAACCTACATTCATCCTGCAGTCACTCATCTGTAATACAATATGCAGATGGCTCTACTCTCTTATCTATCTCCAACACTATCTCTGAACTACACACACTAACACAGAATTCCTTTACCTCTGTTGAAAAATGGCTCAGAAATAATCAACTAATCCTTAACCCTAAGAAAACTCAACTCCTTCTCTTCCTACCTCAGACACTCTCTCACCTTAAATCCAACTTTTCTCTTTCCTCCATAGATTGCACTTCTATCTCCCCTGCCTCACACACCAAACTTCTTGGGGTAATCACAACTAAAATCTGACTTGCACATACAACAGGCCATCAAAAAATCCCACCAAAAACTTGGACTACTTTATAGGAATAAAGAATTCCGCACTACTGCCACTAAATGTGCACTTGTTGAGGCATTTCTCGTGCCTAGTCTTCTATTTGCTTCCCCCACCCTTACCAATATCCAAACTACCTCACTGCAGAAACAGGAACAAACATACAACAAAATTGCCAGATTTATTCTAAACCAACCACTCTCGCCGCATCACTGCCTCTCACTAAACAGACTTCAGTGGCTGGAATTTCCACACCTCCTACAATCGCAACTCCACACTACCTTTTCCATACTCAACAACCCCTCTGCCTGCCCTGCTCTCACCTCCCATGTTACTCTCTACTCCCCCCAGCCTCTCCAGACTGCTGCTGATCAGCATCTTCTCTCAGTTTACAAACCCAAAAGGAATAAACTACTTTACAATCACTCTGTCTCACTAAATTGGAACAACTCCCTCTCCATATTAGATCTAACTTTTCCTTTCCCTGTTTTAAAAAGGAGCTTAAGTCCTACCTACTAAACTTGAAATTATGCTGTTGCCTTGACCACATGTAATCTTAGTCTGTCCAGCTGTATAACCTGTTGCATCTCCTAACTTTCTTTCTCTGTTAGTAACTTCTGCTTAAACTAACCTCTTAAACCCTCAGCTCTACTGCTATAGCCCTACTATAGCCCCCTCCTTTCTCTCCCCCTCCCATTCTCCTCACTATTTTTTTTTCTCCCCACTTTCTATCAATGTCTGTACATTTTCCTTCTTTTGAACAATGATTATCTTTTTGTTTTTACTCTTATATGTAGTAAAAATAGATCACCGCTATCAGTGCAACCCTTAATGTTCATAATTTTTTTTCTCTTTATAATTAATTTTGTATTTTCATTGTTATTTTAAATATTTTTTGTCCTGTATGTTTATCTTTGCTTATGTTTGTTGGGGCCCTTTCCTCTTGGGTTTCCACTAAAATGGGTTGCTTACTATCAATGCAATGCAAATAGTTAATAACCTTTTCTTTTTTTACAATTATTTTGTATTGTGATTGTTACTTAATATTTGTATATTGTCACTTTATCTTTAATTATGTTTGCTGGGGCTTTTCCCCTCTGGTCTCCACTAAAAATGAGTTTGTTTGCAAACTCAGTTGAACTAACTCAGCTAACAAATGTGAAATAAATAAATAAAATACATGAATTAATAAATAACTAAATAAATCTTTACACACATACATATGTTTGTGTATGAATGGAGCATTTGATATAACTAATCAAACACTGTGCTTTTAGAAGGTGTGAGAAAAACATTTCAGACACAAGAAAACCATGCATTACTTCACAAAGACAATGAGTAATGTGAGGATAAAACCCTGGACCTGTAACAGTGGAACTGACATTTTGCCATTCAGCTGTCATGCTGCCACTAGGGACAGGTGTTATAGAAATGTAACTAAATTACAGGGAGACTGAAAAGGCTGACTAGTTAAGTCACTATTCATATATGTCTGAGAGTGAATAGAAATGTTTTGTGTGCTGTTTCACCTTTGTGAGGTCACATCTGCATATTTTCATGGTGACCTGCGCTAATTACAAATGCACTAACAGTTCATATACTGATTTTAGGCATGCAGGGTGACTTTGTATGTCTCAGACTTATTTATTTATTTGTATTATCCTTTGTCGATCGTGCTAATCCTACTGGGCTAGTAGCCTCTTTTTGTGGGATTCCCAAGGTGGTATTTACATTACTAGGTGAAATTTGGCCTAGCCATGGCGGAACTTTCCTAACTCTTATCAGTATGTGTAGTGGGTTTTTTTCATCTAGTTAAGCTACCACCAACTAAAGGAGATGAGACCTCAGTTTAATGTTTCATTCGAAAGTGGAATGATCAACTAATAATCTCCACAAGATCAAAGCTATTTCCTGAAGGTCATCTTTGGTATAAAGAATGGCGATATTTCACTTTAGGGCACACCTTTCCCATGCCTGCACCAGCAGTGGGTGGGGTTAGTTGAGTGGCAGCAGACTGCAACTGAGGGCACAATTGTGTGACAGAGGTATATGATGTCAATTACTGCTAACTCTCGAAATCTCTTGCAACACAAATCAAAGCTACGTTTTTCAGCACATATCAGTGGGAGAACATTGTAAATCTAAACACTAGTTCCAATGTGGAATACCAAAGCTCTCAACCTTATATTGCCGGAATGTGGAACACCACCTCTCATACTGTGGAACAACTGGGCAAAATGTGGAAACTCTTACTAACAGCTTACTAAAAATGTTAACTAAAGGCTCAAAAGTTGATTAAAATGTGTTATTTTAAACTTATAAAAAGTCATTTTGATGAATTAATTCAGTATTTTTTATCATGGATATCTGTAGAAAAAAATCTTAACACTGAATATGTGACAGACCCTTTCAGTGTGGAACTGAATATGGACTACTTAAAGCTCAAAATGAGAAGCACTCCTCATAATGAGGTATACTTAAAAACACATACACGCACATTTTAACTAACTGATAGCCAAGGGCACCCACAGGCAGGTGCAAGGGGGTGCACTTGAACTCCCCTGGAACCAGATGACCGGGAGATTAATGTTCTTTTAATTAAAAAGATATGTTTTCTTAAAGGGTGTTCTTCTTTAAGAACACCCTTTGCATCCAGTCGCACAGACACTTCTGTGACTGGCTGACCGTGGTTTACATTTAATCTCCCACGTGAAATTTGAATTCTAGAAGACATTTGGACTATGGATGAAGGTACAAGTGAGAGGTAGATGTGTGCGTGTTTAAGTGCTTAAGAGGTATCTGTGTGTAAGAAATAGGTAGGGGTGTGTGAATGTAAGAAGTAGGTAGGCAGGGGTGTGTATGCATGTATGTATGTCCTTGAACACATATCTTACTATCTTAACATATAACTCTCTGGCATTCCAGCTTTCCCTACACTTATCTCTCCTGCTGTCCCACTCTATTCCTTCTACTTCACTCTGCTTATTCCACTACTAACCCTCCCAACCATCTCTCCCAAACTTACCTTAGCAGTCAGCACTCTACTGATTGTTCTCCTAGGGTTTAATCCTTCACTGGCTCTGACCCTACGTCCTATTCATCTATCCCTCTCTCTGCATTCCACCCTGTTAGGAAGGCCTTGGCCAGTATTCTATTTACTCTCTGTTCCTGCTCTTTTGTCATTCCATATTCCTCCACACCCCCCTGGTCTCTGAACCCAGACTGCACTTGTTAGTGGACAGTATAACCTTTCTGGGCTTAATACCAGTCACGTCCTGTCTGTATCTTTCCCGCACCTACCATTCCCCCCCATACCTGACTTCCTCCCCTATAGCTTAAATTGCCCTAGTCCAACTATCTCTCGGCTACTGTGTGTCCCTGGCCTCAGTGTCCTTACCCTGTCTAGCTCTCCAACCTGTATGTCCTGTATAAGGAATTGGGAACTTGCCCCATCTGAAGACCAAGAATCCTATTTTACCTAACACTAGGGGGCTAAGAATAGAGCTAAACCTCTCCTTGAACTTCATTCTCTCAAGGAAACAAGAAAGTACATTTACCAGAACACTGTGTGTACTTAATAGATTTGCCTAAACATATATCTGGAAGTAAATTGCAGGTTAGCATGTACTCCCTAGCCAGGACAGCCAGCATCCAAAAGCCATCTCTTCTCCTACCTACCATACCCTTCCCTCTCATTAACTCTATATATTTTTCTCCCATTTTTTTCCCTCGTATTACTTCTTCCTCTGCTAGCCCCTACGAGTAGCCACAATTGCAATATATTCCATTGACCAGTAGGTGGCACCCTCTTCCCATGACTAATCTTGAACACATATCTTACTATCTTAACATATAACTCTCTGGCATTCCAGCTTTTCCTACACTTATCTCTCCTGCTGTCCCACTCTATTCCTTCTGCTTTACTCTGCTTATTTCTCTACCAACCCTCCCAACCATCTCTCCCAAACTTACCTTAGCAGTCAGCACTCTACTGATTGTTCTCCTAGGGTTTAATCCTTCACTGGCTCTACCCGCTCCGTTCACCCTGCGGGCTCACTCCACTCCCCTACCTTGCCCCTAAATTCCACCTGCCCCCAGTACCTCTACATTTATCCTTCCTAGACTCCACCCTCATGAACACACTCCCTCACAAAACCCACCTCCTTAAAGTAATATAACCCATTACCATTTGTGTTATACACAAACCTCAACTGGAACATTCCCTCTTTACTAACTATAACTGCTACCTCATTATGCTACCTTCATCAAGCTCACCATTCCCAAAGGTGCTTCTGTTAATACTACTCTTACCTTTCCTTTCTATACCTTATTTACTTACATTCTATGAATACCTTAACTGCCTAGGATTTTATAACTCCATAAGACAAACCTCTATACCAACACTTGAAGTCCCTCTTAGCAATACATATACACCCAGCACAATTACCTACCTACCAGCTAAGTTTCATAGACTGACCCATATTAAATTCTATAGTCCAAGAACTAGGAAATTCCAGGATCTTATATGTAGGCTCTTAAAACTTTCTATAAGAGTACAATTTCACCCCTTAAAAGATGGTGATATCCACCCAAACCTGGACCAACCTCTTCCACAACTTCATTGCCCCACACCCCAATTTCTGCTAATACACAATTGCTAGACAGACCCTCTAACTCGCTCTTGATAGCTCATCTTAACATATGAAACATAAACAATAAAACTGCCCACCTACATGCACTCATGGATGTACATTTATTTGACATCCTATGTCTTACTGAAACATGGCTCAAGAACTCAACACAAGATAATGAGATTATTCCACCTGGCTATAATATCTTGGGGCTAGACTGTAAAGCTAAGAAGGGTGGAGGAATAGCTATTCTATACAAAACTGGATTACAGGTGACACCTATAGATTCTCAACCTCCACTTATAAATAAGGCTGAAATCCTTACTTCCAAATTACAATTTAATAAACATAAATCCATCTATATCATCTGTGTTTATCTTCCCCCAGGTAATAACTCCAGCACCCAAGAGGATATTTCAGTTGGCTATCTAATACCTACCCACAGGAAACCATAGTGCTTGATGACTTCATTATCAATTGGAAGAGCTGTTCCTCAGCCACCTACTCATATTATCTTATCTGGTTTTACCAAACCATTGCATCCCCTACTAGGACCAATAAACTTAATGGCAAGGAAAGCACTTTAGATTGGATTCTCATAAACAGTCACCACCAAACTTACAAAGTAGGAACCCTCCCCAAAGATGTAAGTGACCATTCACTGACCTTTATAATCAGATATAAAAGTGACATTTCAAACACAGCAACCTATAGGACAATAAGAACCAAAAGAATTTTAACCCTGATAGCTTTCAAAATTAACTCTTGGCATGTGATTGGTCACCCCTAAAAAACCTACCTCTAGATGAAGCAATACAATACTTTAATTCAAAATTCTTAACTATTTTGGACTACCATGCCCCAACACGTACAATTAGAGCCAAGACTAAACCAGCCCCATGGCTCTCAAAAAAAATACCAAACAAAAAGGTCCTCCTTAGAAACAGATTATGGGCAAACTGGCATTCAACTAAAAATCCTGTTGATCAATTAAAGTTTAGACAGCTTAGAAATGAAACAAAAAAAGCCATATTGTTAGACAAAAAGAATTTTTACTTTGAGCTCCAACAAAGACACCAAAATAAACCACAAAGATTTTGGCCAGGCATTAATAAACTCTTACACCCTGGTCATTCAGTCACACCCATCCTTTTAGGCTCTGATCACAATAACCCTACTCAAATAGCCAATACCTTTAACATTTTTTTTCATAGAGACTATTCAGTCTCTTGCTAATCAGCTATCCCCTGATACATCATCAACCACCTCCATCACCAATGCACCCCCTTCATTTCACTTTCAACCTGTTCCTACATCCCTTGTCTGTACACACTTAAATAAGCTTAAGTCTACCACCCTCTCTGCAGACCTATTACCTGCAGAATACCTGCAGAAAGATGCAAAAACCATAGCCTTCCCAGTATCCATCATGATTAACAGAACTATTACAGAAGGAACTATCCCATCAATCTGGAAAATCTCTCACATTATCCCTTTGCATAAGGGAGGCAACTCGAATTAATTATCAAATTATAGACCTATAGCCATATTATCACCACTGGCTAAGATCATGGAGAAATGCATTCATAATCAGCAGTTAAACCACCTAATAGAAAACAATTTACTAGCCAACTGCCAACATGATTTTAGACCATTTCATAGCACTACCTGTGCTCTTTTATTATTCACTAATTGTATTAATAAGAATCGTAACAAAGATACATTATCCTCAGCTCTCTTTATTGATCTCTCAAAAGCCTTCAACATGGTTAACTACCACTTACACATTAATATACTCAAAAACCTGTCTCTAGACACACTAGCTAATCAATGGTTCCAATCATACTTAGACAACAGGCAGCAGGCTGTCCTATGGGAGAACAACCTATCCTCCCACCTCTCAATTGCCCTTGGGGTCCCTCAAGGCTCCATATTAGGCCCTCTCCTATTTTCTATTTTTATAAATGACTTATACTTTGTTATACCTCAAGCTACTTGTATCCAATATGCAGACGATTCCACCCTAATATGCTCTGCCACCTCACCATCTGTCTTACAATCCATAACCCAAAATGTGTTTAATGTAGTTGAAAAATGGCTTCTACATCAATGCCTCATTCTGAATTCCAAAAAAACAAAACTGCTACTATTCACTCCCACACGTTGGGCCTCCCCACTTTCTTTTACTGTCACATCAAGCAATGGCATTATTATATCTCCTGATTGTACTACTAAACTTCTTGGGGTTCTTATTGACAACAACTTTACCTTTGATTCCCATATTAATAGTACTATAAAAACAGTCAACAAAAAACTAGGATTCCTATATAGGATTAAATCCTTTTTGTCACCACTATCCAGGACCACCATTGCCCGTACCCACTTAATCTCTACCATTCTCTATGCCTCACCTATATATACAAAATTATGTAAAAACAACATCAACAAGCTAGCAATCTCCTATAATAATATTGCCAGATTTGCAACTGGATCTGCCTTCAGAACCCACCATTGTGATAATCTTAAACAGCTAGAATGGTTAAAACTGCCAAATATAATACTATTTAACCAGTTAACAGTTGCCCACAAGATCATGTACCAACCTACTAACACACCAATACTTACTAACCTAATCACCCCCTATAACAACCTCAAGACCCTTCGCTCATCAAATAAACTACCTGTACAAATAGGTAAAGCTAACAACTTGGCTGATGACTCCTTGTTTGCCAACACAGTTGGAAAAATCTGGAACTCCCTCCCAAAAGATCTATCCACCATTACCTCTACAGCATTATTTAAAAGCAAATTGAAGCCATATTATAAATCACAATGGTTATGCCCTTGTTCTAACCCAGACTAACTACCCCTAATTTCTCAAAGCATTATTACCATTACTGTACAAACTAGTTACTTTTCTGTTAACTTCTAAGAGAGTGTATAAACTAGTTACTTTTTTTTCAGTCAAATAAAATGAAAGTATTCTCTTCCACTAAATTATTAGCAAACTATTTGCATGGCTAACCATAGCTGAAATGTATCATGATTCTGTTTACAGAAATGTAACAAAATGTAATGTATAGGATGATTATCTGTACAGTTAACTGTATTTGTAAATGTCTCATATTATATATGATAGTGTGGTTTTTTTTTGTTCATAGGTTCATACTAGGCTATCTGCCCTAGGGCATTTATAAGCCTAGCCAGAGTGTGTTTGGCTTTCACCACCCATTTTAGAATAATTTTGCTATGCCCTTTTTCGAGGTTAGTATACTGTGCCTCTGTCTAACAGTGACACAGAAGTGATACCCAGGGTAAACCTACGATCTCCCATCCACTCATCAAGATTCCTCTTGAAGAGAGTCAATGAGGGACTCTGCCTAACCTGGACTGGGATTTTATTCCAGAGTGAAGGGAGCCTCTGGGTTATGAATCTGTCCCTCCAGCATGTCCTATTTATTTCAGTGCTGAGGTTCAAGTCTCCCGAGCGCATAGCTCGATGGGATTTGGATTTTCTGAGGTGCAGCATGTCCATTAATTCCGGGTTGGACATGGCTTTATACGTCAGGCACAGATCGCCTCTGAACAGGCGGTATGCCACTGAGTAGAGCTGGAGTTTCTTTAAGTAGGCAGCATATAGCATCTGTTTGAGCCCTTTGATCCTCTTGGTGAGGTGCTTTTGGGGTCTGTCCAGTTGCTACAGGTGTCTGGTAAGGTACATCCCAAAAGGGGCATTGTACTCAATTATGGGCCTGATGAGGGATGAGTAAAGAGGCATGATGACCTCCCCTGATCTAGATGTGAATCCCTTCATGATTATTAGGTGGGCTATATAAAATGTTTTTCTAACCACTTTGGCCACGTGGTTGTCAAATGAGAGATTGCTATCGACTTAGGTCCCCAGGTCCCTAATTACTTCTTCTGTACTTAATGGATTACCACCTATGTGGTAATTTGTGGGCACTTTGTTTTTGCCAAAGGGGATGACTATACACTTTTTGGCATTTAGCTTGAGGCCATGGCTCTGGTACCAGTTTGTTTCTATGAAGCCCTTCTGGAGGATGCTTGTGTCAGCTGAAGAGTTGATTATGGCGCCGAGTTTGCAGTCATCTGCGAACTTGGTCAGCCACAGTCCTTCCGTGTTGTCCTGTACCTCCGAGAAATATATACCAAACAAGAGAGGTCCCAGGACTTAGCCTTGTGGGACGCCACTTGTAACTGGTTTGGAGTCTGACATGGCTCCAGCAATTCTAACCATGTGGGTTCTGTCCTTGAGCCAGTTTGCAACCCATCTAGTGACATAGGGGTTTATATTTAAGCTGGTGAGCTTATCTATAATGCCCGAGTGGGGTATTGTTTCGAAGGCTTTTGCGAGGTCCAGGTAGGCTGTGTGGACCACCTTCCCCTCGTCAATGGCCTTGGTAACTGTTTCAAAGAAATCAACCAGGTTTAAGAGGCAGGATCTGCCCTTAACAAAGCCGAACTGGGTAGGTTCCAGTGTCTGTAGGCCCCCAATATCTTTATTTATGAGGTCCATGATGATCCTTTCCATAGCTTTGCAGACCAAGCTAATCAGGCTTATGGGGCGATAGTTTCCAGGATCCGTTGAGGCACCACCTTTGTGGAGAGGGGCCACTGTTGCTGTACGCCACTCTTTGGGTAAATGTCCTGTAGTAAGGCTGAGATTGAACAGTAGCTTTATGTTTGGGTTTAGCTCTTCTTGGAGTTCATGTAGGACGCAGCCCAGGACACCTTCTCGTCCCATTGATGCTGTGTTTTTTGCTTTAGAGAGGGTGGCTCTTACCTGAGCATCTGAGATGTCAGGAGGGCAGCACTCTTCTGGGATAGATATTTGCCCTTTTGGTGGGGAGGGGGGGGGTTTGCGCTGAACCTGTCAGCTAGGATGTTGGCAATGTCTGTGGGTTCGGTGTATTTTTTGTCATTTTGGACTAATTCTGAGCATATCTGGGAATTCCCACCCAGGTTCCTAACATAACTAAAGAAAGCCTTGTGATTATCCTTAGTGTCCTGTGCAATTTTTTTCTTGAAGCTGGCCTTAGACAATTTTATGAGTGCCCGTAGTTTTTTGCTAATACTGATCAGAGATGCCTTCCCTTTTTGGGATTTTACTCTATCATGTAGTAGCTTCCTCCTTCTATTGTATAGTTTGTGTATGGCTGGGGTCCACCAGACAGGATGTCTGCCTTTGGAGGATTGGGTCTTGATTTTATAGGGGATTGCATGATCCATGCATTCCTGAAGGTGTTCATAGAATGCGTTTATAAAGGATTCTGCGGTCTGGGCCGTATTTTCCACAGGCCCGGGGACTTTGAAGGATTCCACCTCGGTTTTGAGGAGTGTGAAATTTGCTTTAGATAAGTTTTTCACTGTGGTTTTGTTGGGAGCTTTTCTCCCCGGGCCTCCACTGAAAATGGACATATATCCAGCTGGACTAGACCGGTCAAAAAATGTAAAATAAAAATAAATGAATAAAATGTAAGAAGTAGGTAGGTAAAGGTAGGGGACAGGTGTGTTTGTGTGTGTGTGTGTGTGTGTGTGTGTGTGTGTGTGTGTGTGTGTGTGTGTGTGTGTGTGTGTGTGTGTGTAAGAGGGGGTAGGAGTGTGTGTAAGAGGGAGGGGGTCATACCTTGCAATTATCCAGATTTTTGCCTCATATTTTTGGTTTGTTTCTTATAAAATTGTGTTTTTTTTCTGGCAAGTCATTGAGGACTGAAGTCAGAAAATAATGGTAGATGTTTGAGTTTTGGACTTCATAGCCTCAGAAAATACATACTAATGCAAACCTTGTTGTTCTATCCACTTTCTAAGGAGGTAGGGGTGTATGTGTGTGTGTCATACCTCTCAACTATACAGATTTTCGCAGAATGTCCAGATTTATGCCTTATATTTTTGGGCTGTTCCTCGTAAAAAATCTGTTTTTTTTGGCAAATCACTGGGATGAGCTAAATATTAAAGTTACTATTGACATGTATCTGAGTTTCAGACTTCATATCCTTTAGAAAATGCATTCTAACACAAATCTTGTTATTCTAGCAACTTTCTAAATGTATTCCTAGTTTTTGGGCCTTTGTCTCCAACATCATAACAAGCTTTGTCCAGATTTCTTGTGCTAAGAGACTGAGAGGTATGATGTGTGTGTGTGTGTGTGTGTGTGTGTGTGTGTGTGTGTGTGTGTGTGTGTGTGTGTGTGTGTGTGTGTGTGTATGTATAAGAGGGAGGTAGCATACCCCTCAGCTGTCCAGGTTTTTGCAGAATGTCCAGATTTTTGCCACATATTCCTCCTAAAAAAGATTGAAGTTGCTAAATAATAACAGATATTTGAGTTTTAGACATAACATCCTTTAGAAAAATGCATACTAACAAAAATCCTGTTATTCTAGCAATTTTCTAAGCTCATGAGAGCAATATTTATAATCTGATCCTATTTATTTTATACTTTGTCCAGATTTCTTGCACTAAGAGGTTGAGCTGTATGTGTGTGTGTATGTAAGAGAAAGTTAAATATCCTAGTTAGAGTTAGCAGGTGGAATTTATTTGAAGTACATTTTCAAGGAATTGTGAGTTTCAAGGGAAGAGAAGTTTACTGCTGCTAATGCTAAGTCTGCTTAAAATATGCAACTGTTTTGTTTAGCAAATTGTATCACTATTGTGGTGTAGAATTTTAAAGCTAATAACCTACTTGTACAAATATCAAAATCCAATAACTTAGCTGGTGACGCCTTGTTCTCCAATACAGTAGGTAAAGCCTGGAACATCCTCCCAAGCCAGCTAACCTCAATATCCTCTGTCAGCTTATTTAAAAGCAAGCTTAAACCCTACCTCAAATCACACTGGCTATGCCCCTGTGTTAACCCAGACTAAGTACCTAACTATTAACTAAACTCCCACAATTCCTAGCCTCCCATGATCATGATCTTGTGTTGTCTCACTAATTTTTAGTGAGCTTAACCTTCCTTAGGATTTTTTCTCATGTAAATAAGTATATACCTTGGAATGATCAAACACCTTCATATAGTATCACAACCTATGTGTTAAATATCACTAGAAATCCATCCTTGTTTGTTGATCTTCTATACTCTATCTATTGATCTTTAGCATTTTTCTTTCTTAGGTTTTTGTGAGACCTTAGTATCTCTTATCATAAATCACTAGGTATTTCTAATTTTGTAATATGTTATAAAGATTTGTACTACACCATTTCTAATGCAAATGTATTAGTCTTATTCATCTATTCTTAAATAAATTTTCCTTTTTCCTACTGAAATATAAAATATATAATCTTAGGCTTGTACTATAATTGTTAAAACTTCTTATGTACCAAATTATACTGTTATTGTCTTTGTCTTGACCTTTTATGTTGTTGTAATTTGCTTAGCTTTTCTCCCCGGGCCTCCACTGAAAATGGACATATATCCAGCTGGACTAGCCCGGTCAACAAATGTAAAATAAAAAATAAAAAAAAATGTTAGTAGCACAGCAGGTAGCATACTTGCATCTCTGATGTAGAGGGCTGAAGGTTCTACTCCAACAGCATGGAGATGTGTATTTTAAGGGGGTGGAGTGCTGCAGTCCTGAGTATATCCTCCTTTGGATGAGATGCCTAGTAACTATGAACCTATTTTTTAGCTTGCCACCAATTCCCTATTACAATATACCAGCTTACCATTTTTTGTAATGTAACATAGGCAATTTACTCTTTAAGGGCAGCAGACACTGAATTTGTAGATGAAACACTGAAATATAGTTCTTTTCTAGCAGCAACCTCTTCATTAGTTTCAGATCACCTTAATGTGAAATTATTCAGATGACTTTTACTTCTGCAGAGACTGTGCATATTGACTGATATTGGTGGATTGTAATGACAGAAGTTTGAGGGGTCTTTTATGGTTGAAATGTTCTGAATTTGGCAGTTTGTCATTATTAGTTCATATGTTTTGTTGCATTGCTTACTGAAAAAAATGTTCAAAATTATAAATTTAAAATGCACACTAACAGGTGGTGATGTATTATACAAGGGATATAATTCAGTTATTATATATTATAATCATTACAATCAGGAAGGTATATCAAATAACTTTTATATGGTCCTAAAAATGTGTGCAAGTGGCCTATGATTTGAAAACAGCCCAAAGGCAAACTTAACCTACCCCTAACCAGATGCATTTTCTTTGGATGTGTGTTTCAATGATGTTCCAGTGAATGTGAGTTTCAAAGGTAGAGAAGTTTTAATGCTGTCTGTTTTCATTGTATGACTATGTTTAGCAAATGTCTAGCAGTGTTTGTGCTATAAAATTTGAAATAAAAGTTGCAAATTAAATCCAAATATCTGTAATCATTGTAGAAGTAAAGCATAACACAGTATGCACACTGAGAGTTTTGTACAGTGTTTATGGCAACTAGTGAGAAATAACGAATTAATGGGACACTGGAATGGCTGTGTGGGGGGGGGGGGCTGAGGAGGGCTTTGGGTTTGCACCTCCATGCAAAAAATCATGCGGGCTCCCCTGTAGTCAGCAGCTGTGTTTGTTATGTTTGACAGACCAAAAAGGCCAAATCTGGAAGTAAGGAGATAATTTGTGTGAAATAAGTGTATTCAGACATACACCCCAAAAGTATTTAATTCATCACTTATGGGGTGAAGAATTAAAGTATTTACCTTTGAGGGGCAGCATCATAGGGCTGTGTCTGGCATGATACAATCTCCTAATGAATAAATGCCCCCAGTTACTGGCCTACTGAGAACAGCATGGGTTCAGGGTAAAATAATGGCTGCAGATAAAGCTAGGTTAGGCACATCAGTTAATTTACTTGTTTTTATTTACCAAGAATATCAACCTGGGAAGTTTTCATTTTCAGTGAAGTCCCCAGAGAAACAGATCAGGAACATTAAAATACACAGAAGTCAAGACCACCTAAGACGTGGAAAAAAAAGAAAGTACATAGCATGATTCCAAGCAACATTAACTGAGACACTGCATATTGTAAGCTTCTGTACAATGTGCTTGTTCTGGTAGGCTGAGTTTTAAAAGTAAACTAGAATACGCAGTAACAGAGTTAATGTAGTTCTTATGGACGGGAATGGAGTATGTCCTAATGGTATATGATATGAGCTCTTTTAAGTCTAACTTTATATCACAGCGCATATTTTAAAGTTAATATGTAGTTTCATATAAATGATTAGGTCTGTTTACTTAACAATTACGTCATGAATCAGGAATTATTCTTACTGCATTTTCTTTTCTGAGGTAAGAGTTGCTGTATGTCTTGACTTCAACTTTCAGCTGTCAGAATGTAAGTGCAAATGCTTTTCAACCAATACAGGCAGTTTCAAGATAGATAACAAGAGAATATGCCCAAGACTTATTTATTCGGCGATATAGTGTGCTGGCTCACCTTCAGTTCTACACAGGAGTGGTTGGGCTACGTTGATTGGCATTAAAAGATGCATATGAAATGAGGCATGATTGACGGGTTCCTATTAGCTGACCGAAGATGCAGGTTAGCGAATGCGTCTTGGTCAAGCTGTAAATGCCGAAATGGCAAAATATCGAAGCGGCATGTAAGCAAATTCTTTCCCTGGGAAAGAATTTGCTTGTCCACTTCTGTAGTTTGCCGTTTTTGGCACTGCAGTGCGGTCTCGAAGTTGGTATATTTAAGTAGGGGGGTGGGGGGCATTTCATGTTTTATAGTGTTTTCTTTTTTTTTTTGTTTGTTGGAACAGCGATTTTTTTCCAAGGGAAAAAAATTGCTGTTCTGACAGTTTGGTTTTGTAAGCTTTCGCTTACATGGGGTCGATTAATCACTGTTCGCTAACCTGAGCGTTCGGTGATCTAATATAGACCCTGATTGATGTGCCATTCATATTAGCAGTGACATCATGCATACAATTAAGGTGGCCGAATGTAAGTCAAGTGTACAAGTGTAAACTCCCATTACAGTTATCTACTCTTCCAATGTACAATTTCCAGATCCCCTTAATGTAAAAGCATTCACGTACATTGGTAGTTACTTTTATAAAGCTACAACTTCCAGAAACATAGCTCGGAGACAAGTGTAGTTTACAAATATCCCCTGAAATGTAAAAGAATACACTTTTAAAGTACTTGATAAATATCACATTAAATGTATAACCATACATGTAGCAATGTACAAATTCCAGATCCCCTTAAATGTAAAACCGTGTACAGGTAGCTCATTTGCTTTCATAAAGCTACAATTTCAAGAAACATAGCTGGATATTTGTGGTTTGGTGGAGGCCAGCATAACAGATATTTATTTTATTTTACATTTGTTGACCGGGCTAGTCCAACTAGATATATGTCCATTTTCAGTAGAGGCCCAGGGAGAAAAGCTCCAAAAAACAAACAAAAAAAAAAAAAAACTTTTATTTATCCTATGTGACATTTACAAATACAGCTAAATTTACAGATAATTATCACATTTGATACATTTTGTTACATTTCAATAAGCAGAAACATGGTACGTAACAGAATCATGGTACATATCAGCTATGGTTAGTCATTCAAATATTTAGGTAATAACATTTTAAGTATAAGTGAATACTCTGTAGTTAACAGGAAAAGTAGCCAGCTCATACACTCTCTTCATAGTTAGCAGAAAAGTAACTAGTTTCTAAAGGTATGGTGATTAGTTCCCAGAGAAAATTGAGGAAGTTATTCAGGGTTAGAACAAGGGCATAGCCACTGTGATTTAAGGTATGGTTTCAATTTGCTTTTAAATTGTGTTGTTGAGGTAAGGGTGGTTAGGTCTTTTGGGAGGGAGTTCCAGGTTTTGCCCACAGTATTGGCAAGCAAGGAGTCACCAGCCAAGTTGTTAGCTTTACTTATTTGTACAAGTAGTCTGGTTGATGAGCATAGGGTCTTGAGGTTGGTATAGAGGATGATTATGTTAGTAAGTATTGGAGTGTTAGTAGGTTGGTACATGATCTTATGGGCAACTAACTGGTTAAATAGTATTAGATATGGGAGTTCTAGTCAGCCTAGATGCTTAAGATTATTGCAATGATGGGTTCTGAAGGGAGACCCAGTTGCAAATATGGCAATATTGTTGTAGGAAATTGCTAGCTTGTTCAGGTTGTTTTTACATAGTTTTGTAAATATAGGTAGGGCATCAAGAAGGGTAGAGATTAAATGGGTACAAGCAATGGTGGTCCTGGCTAGTGGGGTCAAAAAGGGTTTAATCCTGTATAGGGATCCTCATTTTTTTGTTGACTGTTGTTATAGTGCTGTTAATATAGGAATCGAAGGTGAGGTTGTTGTCAATTAGTACCCCAAGGAGCTTCGTAGTAGAATCAGGAGATATAATACTGCCATTACTTGATGTCACTGTAATATTTAGTGGGGGGGGCTATAGGTGGGAGTAAATAACAGTTTTGTTTTTTTGGCATTCAGGATGAGGCATCAGTGTAGAAGCCATTTCTCGACTGTGTTAAACACATTTTGAGTTAGGGACTGTAGGTCAGATGGTGAGGTGGCAGAGCATATTAACATGGAATCATCTGCGTATTGGATACAAGTAGCTTGAGGTATAACAGTAGCTAGGTCATTTATAAAAATCGAAAATAGGAGAGGGCCTAGTATGGAGCCCTGAGGGACACCAAGGGCAAATTGAAGGTGGGAGGATAAGTTGTTCTCCCATAGGACAGCCTACTGTCTGTTGACAAGATATGATTGGAACCATTGAATAGCCAATGTGTCTAGAGACAGGTTTTTGAGTATATTTATGAGAAAAGTGGTGGTTAACCATATCGAAGGCTTTTGATAGATCAATGAAGAGGGCTGAGGATAGAGTGTTATTGTTGCGATTCTTATTAATACAGTCAGAGAAAGATAAGACAGTAGAGGTGGTCCTATGAAATGGCCTAAAACCATGTTGGCAGTTGGCTTGAAGGTTGTTTTCTATTAGGAGGTTTAACGGCTGTTTATGACTGCATTTCTCCATGATCTTTGCTAGTGGAGATAATATGGCTATAGGTCTATAGTTGGATAATTTGTTGTGAATTACCACCCTTATGCAAGGGAATAATGTGTGAAACTTTCCAGATTGATGGCGTAGTTCCTTCAGTAATAGTTCTATTAATCAGGATGGAAATTGGGTAGGCTATGGCTTTAGCAGCTTTTCGCAGGTATTCTGCAGGTAGTAGGTCTGCAAACAGGGTGGTAGGTTTAAGCTTTTGTAAAAGGGTACAGACAAGGGATGTAGGAACAGGTTGAAAGTGAAATGATGGGGGTGCGTTACTGATGGATGATAATGTGTCAGGGGACAGTTGATTGGCAAGAGATTGAATATACTTGTAATGTAGCCCTGTGTGTCCATGCCTATGTTCGCAAAGATGTTTTTCTGTTCGGAAATGGATTTTTATTTTAAATACAGCAATGTTTTAGGTTTTATGTTTGGAAAGTGTATCGCCATTTATTCTAACCCAAAGACTACTTCCTCTCTGAGACAGTTCTCAAAGATTTGTTTCACCCTGCAAGTAAGGGACCATAGTTCTGGCCCTTATATGTCCAAAATGAGTTGTTCAGTCTTTCATAATGAGGAACAAATGGACAACATATAGAACACTTACTAAAAGTATATTAACCATTTTACCTAGAACTCGCACAGGATGGTTAAAATACATTAGTTTATAAGTATAAAAAGCTATAATTATGAATTACTGTGTTTCAGTACTGTTTACTATATTTATCAGTTTAAAAATCTTAAGACTGACTATGTGATATATTATTTTCAATGTGAGGAGCGTATAGCACTTAAGACTCAAAACAAGAAATGCTCCTTATTATGATGTACACTTTTGTCAAAAATAACACGATCCCATAATTAGAGTACATAAGTGTGGTGGGGTACGTGATGAAAGCAGATAGTCCTTGTCCAGCTCTTAAGCACCACTTTACTGTTGTTCTGGGCAAATGTCCAGTAACACAGTGCCCCGTAAATATTGTACTCCCATATTTGTGCAGTAACGATATATAATGATCAAAAATACATTACGTGACAGTGCGGTCTCCCTAGCCTGAATAATTACCTCTGTTGTACCCACGTCCATCTGTTTCTCAGCTTTTACAAGGATCTCACTGCCCATGGCTGCAGCACGTTGGGATGGGTCTATAATTTGATTATTCCACTCCTTACCAGGCGACTTTAACAATGTACATTCACCTACAACTACCCCCATGTGTCCGAGGTCCGGACTCGAATCCCCGACTGGACGGACCACTTCAAGCAGTGCCCTGTTGTCAGCATACCTTCTGTCCGCACACAACACCATGCACGTCGGACAGCGGGGCTCTTCGGTTCTGGCCCAATGATTCTGCACACAAATTCTACAAAAGCTGTGCCCGCAAACCAGCATTACCGGGTCTGAAAATACACGATAACACTGTGAGCAAAGCAAAGCCTCACATAAACCGCTATCATTTCTAGGGGTGCACGAAGGCACTGCGGGGAGGTTAACATTACTTGCCATCTCTGCCACTTCACAAATGAGTCCTGAAAAGTAAAGATACCAAATGAAGTAACAAGCCCTGCCCAAAACACCACCCCACTGTTATCTATCTTCCCAGGAGGAAACGGGCGTCCTGCTATTTTTGTTATCATTTATCCTAAGAAATGCTGTTTCTGGGAAACTTGAGTTTCGATTTCAGTGTCAGTTTTTTACCGTTAATTGTAACACAACAAACGACCCTTGCAGCAGGAGCGCACGACAATAACCTGGCTAGATTTTAGGTGACATAAAAACGGTGGGGTGCAACAGTTCTCCGTCAGTGTTTCTGGAGTGATAAATATAAAGTTGCAAATTATTATTATTTTGATAAGAAACCCCGGGGGCGGGGTTTGCTACTGCGCATCCTGCGAGGCACTACACTGGTATATAACCATTATTTTTATTATTATAATTTTATTATTTCTAACTCTCCTGTTAAAAATTCAAAAGGATTCCTGGTAATACATTCCGCACTAACCCCTTTTTAGTAATGTTTGTGTTAAACATCAACATTTCCAGCAGCAAATGCAGTTTTATGAAGACTGACTAGCTCTGTGATCTACTACTAGGTTTTAGTATAATTTTGAAGCAAGCTTTTCAGTTCTATGTATTACTTTACTTCCACTTCGCAGTCACAGCCATGTTATTTTGACCGATGTACACCTTTCTGGATGTGAAAGCATCTAGTAACAAAGTGTGAGATGTGGCCATTATGAAATCATTGGGGAATGATTAATTGCGTGTTTTACACTTTACACCTCAAATGACAGCGGAAAGCTACTTTTCGAACGGACTTTTGTACATGTAAATCATGCCACAAGTTAAGATTGTTTTTACTCGTTCCATCGGGTAAAATATATTTTAGCTGGCTAAAATTTGCTGAAATTATAGAATAATAAATATTGTGTCATAATACAATGTCTGGAGTCAAGAGAAAAAAAAACAAAAATGAAACATCAAGGAGGTAAGATGTGTGTGTGTGTGTGTGTGTGTGTAGATCTATCTATCTATCTATCTATCTATCTATCTATCTATACACAGATACATATATACGAGGAGGAAACAAATGCAGTTATATGACAAAAGGGCATAAGAATGTATGTGTCGTGTGTCTTATGGGTACCTTTTCCACTTTTAGGGCTACTGCCATACTAACATGATCTGACAATTTCCGGACATTCATTTTACAGTAAGGTGTGGTTTTCCTTACAATTTCCATTACTCAGTTTCGTTTTGAGTTGGCAGCTGCATTTTAGAGTACACAAGACTCTGTCTCAAATGTTCGGAGAACAGACTGCAACCTGCACTGAACTCATCCACTTCAACTTGAGGACTTGGAGGAGACGGTCATTACATTTCAGGTTTGATTTATTTTGCAGTGCCTGACGTGCATGTAGAGTCTCCATCTCTCTGAGCGGCTGTGGGATTCGTACACCCAACCACAGCATAAATACAGAAAATGTAATATATATAATCGTCTTTTAAAAGTTTTCCTGGCATAACGTACTACTTATCCTATCGAAAAGGATTCTAGGTGCACCCTATTACACCTGTTACAGAGACCAAGAATGGAGAAACTAAAGGTACGTATTAAAGTCTTCATTATGTTTATTTGTTTTTCTTAGTCATAAAAATACTGACACTGTGAAAAAAGACTGGCAAAGGTGTATCAATTAAATATCGGCTCCTTCTGTTTCTAATTAAAACAATATCACTGTGACTCCAGATAAAAAAAGTGAAATATTTTCTTTCATTTCACACTAGCAGATGTGCAAGGGGGTTAGTTCTGTTACATAATGTTGTCCACGTCCTCGTAAACCTTTCTTTCTACATCTTAGATGTCCATACTTTTGCCTCGTATTTTTGGTCTGGTCCTCAAAAGAATATATGGTTTTCTAGACAAATCAGTGAGGACTGAAGCCACTAAATAATGACACATGTAGATGTTTTTCATACTTCATTACCTCAGAAAATGCATGCTAACACAAAACCTGTTATTCGGTTACATTTCTAAGTTTATAGAATTCTTTAACTAAGAGGTTTTATTTATTCATTTATTTGATATTTGTTGACCGGGTTAGTTTGGCTGGCAGAAACCAGATTTTCAGAAGAAACCCGAGGAGAAAATATCCATAAGAGGTGCATAAGATACAGTTACTTACAAAATACTCTTGATACAGTAAAACCGTAATCATATATACAGAAAAATAAGATAAAAAGGTTGAAACGTTTATGAATTTTCTGCTTTATGTTCAACAATTTTCACTCAGTTCAAAAATCATGGTGAGGGACTAAAAGTAATATACAAGTGCTGCTAAATGGAGATTTTTTTTGTCACACTGGGATTAGAAAATTGAACTAATATGCATACATATGTCTGAAGCTGCAGACACTGAAAATAACTACAAAGGTCCTTAGGTATATCTAGCCAAAAAATCTGGGCATCTAATTAATATAAAATCTAATACCGAATAGCATATAATTTTTCCTGTTTCCAGTAAAAATGTGGGATACTATTCAGAAATACAGGTATAAAAAACAGAGTGGCAAATAATGATGGAAAAACATTATCAAAGAGAACGTGTACCATCTGTAGACTTTAATGAATGGTATTGCAAAATTCTATCACACAAGATTATTTATTTTTGTTTCTGAAAAAGGGAGATGTAAAATGTGTGCCCTTTCTCTTTAAATTATCGGTACTACTAGAATGTTAGTCACGTAGTGGGGTTTTCTGAGTTATAGACAGCTTAAAAAATCACATTCCTCAAAACCGAGGCTGAATCCTTCAAAGCCCCCAGGCCTGTGGAAAATACGCCCCAGACCGCAGAATCCTTTATAAACGCATTCTATGAACACCTTCAGGAATGCATGGATCATGCGATCCCAAATAAAACCAAGACCCAATCCTCCAAAGGCAGACGTTCTGTCTGGTGGACCCCAGCCATAAACAAACTATACAATAGAAGGAGGAAGCTACTAAATGATAGAGCAAAATCCCCAAAAGGGAAGGCATCACTGATCAGTATTAGCAAAAAACTACGGGCACTCATAAAATTGTCTAAGGCCAGCTTCGAGAGAAAAATTGCACAGGACACTAAGGATAATCACAAGGCTTTCTTTAGTTATGTTAGGAACCTGGGTGGTAATTCCCAGATATGCTCAGAATTAGTCCAAAATGACAAAAAATACACTGAACCCACAGACATTGCCAACATCCTAGCTGACAGGTTCAGTGCAAACCCCCCCCCCCCCCAAAAGGGCAAATATCTATCCCAGCAGAGTGCTGCCCCCCTGACATCTCAGATGCTCAGGTAAGAGCCACCCTCTCCAAAGCAAAAAACACAGCATCAATGGGACCAGACGGTGTCCCGGGCTGCGCCCTACATGAACTCCAAGAAGAGCTAAAATCAAACATAAAACTACTGTTCAATCTCAGCCTTACTACAGGATATGTGCCCAAAGAGTGGCGTACAGCAACAGTGGTCCCTCTCCATAAAGGTGGTGCCTCAACGGATCCTGGAAACTATCGCCCCATAAGCCTGACTAGCTTGGTCTGCAAAGCTATGGAAAGGATCATCATGGACCTCATAAATAAAGATATTGGGGACCTACAGACACTGGATCCTACCCAATTCAGCTTTGTTAAGGGCAGATCCTGCCTCTTAAACCTGGTTGATTTCTTTGAAGCAGTCACCAAGGCCATTGACGAGGGGAAGGTGGTCCACACAGCCTACCTGGACCTTGCAAAAGCCTTTGATACAATACCCCACTCGGGCATTATAGATAAGCTCACCAGCTTAAATATAAACCCCTATGTCACTAAATGGATTGCAAACTGGCTCAAGGACAGAACCCACTTGGTTAGAATTGCTGGAGCCATGTCAGACTCCAAACCAGTTGCAAGTGGTGTCCCACAAGGCTCAGTCCTGGGACCTCTCTTGTTTGGTATATATTTCTCGGAGGTACAGGCCAACACGGAAGGACTGTGGCTGACCAAGTTCGCAGATGACTGCAAACTGGGTGCCATAATCGACTCTCCAGCCGACACAAGCATCCTCCAAAAGGGCCTCATAGAAACAGACAACTGGTGCCAGAGCCATGGCCTCAAGCTAAATGCCAAAAAGTGTATAGTCATCCACTTTGGCAAAAACAAAGTGCCCACAAATTACCACATAGGTGGTAATCCATTAAGTACAGAAGAAGTAATTAGGGACCTGGAGACCCAAGTTGATAGCAATCTCTCATTTGACAACCACGTGGCCAAAGTGGTTAGAAAAACATTTTATATAGCCCACCTAATCATGAAGGGATTCACATCTAGATCAGGGGAGTTCATTGTGCCTCTTTACTCATCCCTCATCAGGCCCATAATTGAGTACAATGCCCCTTTTGGGATGTACCTTACCAGACACCTGCAGCAACTGGAAAACCCCCAAAATTACCTCACCAAGAGGATCAAAGGGCTCAAACAGATGCCATATGCTGCCCGGTTAAAGAAACTCCAGCTCTACTCAGTGGCATACCGCCTGTTCAGAGGCGATCTGTGCCTGACGTATAAAGCCATGTCCAACCCGGAATTAATGGACATGCTGCACCTCAGAAAATCCAAATCCCATCGAGCTACGCATTCGAGAGACTTGAACCTCAGCACTGAAATAAATAGGACATGCTGGAGGGACAGACTCATAATCCAGAGGCTCCCTTCACTCTGGAATAAAATCCCAGTCCAGGTTAGGCAGAGTCTCTCATTGACTCTCTTCAAGAGGAATCTTGATGAGTGGATGGGAGATCGTAGGTTTACCCCGGGTATCACTTCTGTGTCACTGTTAGACAGAGGCACAGTATACTAACCTCGAAAAAGGGCATAGCAAAATTAATTTAAAATGGGTGGCAAAAGCCAAACACACTCTGGCTAGGCTTATAAATGCCCTAGGGCAGATAGCCTAGTATGAACCTATGAACCTATGAACATGTAAGGAGGGGATGCTGGATGTTGGACAGGATTCTTGGGTGGTCCCTGCATACAGCAGCTAGAACCACACTGGGACTCCTGAGTTGGGCCACCTTCCCACCCTGCAGAAGTCTAGAAGAGAGCTCATGCACTATCTGAGGTAGGTCCAAGGGTGATGAAGCCTGGGTTTTGGGGGAGCAGGGGTTGGCTGCTTCTCAGAAGTTGTAGTATCCCTGCCAGTGAATATATCCTCTTCCCAGAGGTTTCAGAGAGAGAAGTGATCTGCTTGCATGAGGCTGAGGACAGTTTTGCTGGTCATCCTGTAGCAGAAGGTTTGCCCCAATAAAGGGATGAAAAACACTTATTGTCCAACATGACAGGTAGCTTCCAGAAAAAAAGGAGGATCAGGCGACCCTTGGTCAAGACCCTGCCAATGGACAGAAGGTACTTTCACTGGGCTTTTTTATTTTGAGGGTGCCCCACACCTTGTTTGTTAATTGAATTTGTATACCATTTGTTATACACTTAGAGGTGCTACAGGTTAGGTGGAAGGGGACCCTGAGGCAGGCTGCCCCACAGAAGTTCACATGAAAGGTGATTTTTCTGTCTGAGGCTCATAGGAGTTCCATGAGGACAGCCTATGGCAGAGAATTCATCCACTTGAAACCTTTAAGGGCACATGTGATTTGACAGAAATAAACAGTCCCCAAAAGAACAGACTGTCAGATGTTATGCTTAGCTGGTCCCTTCTTAAAGGGGTAAAAAGCAGTGGCCTTTGGTCCCACAAATGGTAGGCATCTGATATCTAAAATAATAGAAAAGTTGCTTAAATTATTCTGCACAGATAAAATCAGGGAATCGGAACTCAGATGGGAAACAATCTGTCAATGGAAATGAAGGGGAATTCCAAATAGCCAGCTCATAGTGGTGAAATCATTCAACTGAAGGGGTCAAGGGCAGACATGATGAGATACAGTTAGGCAGCCTCAACAAGAATGGAGGATTGACTTGAACCCTTTGCTGGACCTTGCCCACAACAGTGGAGAGTAAGGTATTTAGTCTTTTGGAGCTTAAGCATGTGACTGTTGGGTTTGAAATAGTGCACAGACCATCCTGAACCAGTAAAAGTAGGGATTCAAAATCCCAGATGAGAGAAGATATGTTTATCGCCTCATGTCACTGTAATGTTGAAGACAGTGTTCTCCTATGTGTGTGATGGCAGTGGCACAGGTGCAGCCTGGGCTAAACTATTCCAGGCTTCAGTCTTATACTGTGGTCATTTATGGCCCATCTGTAGATGGTTCTGGCTGCGATCCTTTTGGAGTAGAAACATAAATATTTTACACTCCTCTTCACACCACCTCTGCAATCCAAAATGAGCATTACCTTCTCCTTCTCTAGTTATGATGTCTCATCCTGAAGATTTTCAGTAGAAGAAATAACAAAGAATTGACACCCATTTCAAGTCTTGTCTGTCCCATCTGCTGTACATTTGTGGGCATCAGCTGGTCTCTCATCTACACAATGGATGGCAGGATAGGGATAATATAAATACTATATTAGTATGGTTTACAGTGGCAGTTAAGGTATGAAACATATCAGTCTTGTATCCTTGTGTATGCTGGTAAAAAAATCACACACTACAGTGACAATTTAAAGATAGTATATTTTGAATTACAAATCTTCCCTAGAGGCATGTTGTGACCTCTCAATGCTGCCTGTAGGAACCCAGGTGTGTGCAGAGCATTAAAGTACAATTGAGCATGACACATGAGGTTTCTCATCATGCAAAGTGAGCGAGTCAGAACTGGTAATGAGCAGAGTCCTAACTAGCATAAGAGTTGTGCCCACCAGGTGAATCTGCATGGGGACTTGGTACGATGTTTAAGGTGTTTGACTCACAAATACAATGTGTAATGTTTGATTCTCATCTTTGGGAAGGAAATTGATTAGTCCTATGATGGACACTTAAAAACTTAGCCTAGCAATTAGCTATGAATGTATAAAGCCATGCACTCACTCGAAGCACTCCTTAAAATGGAGAACATCGACATTTGTGCTGTAACAGAGACCTGGTTCAAGGCAGCAGAAAGCACCCCTGCACTACCAGGCTATAACTCATTCGACACCTTCCGGCCCCAGAACTTGGACCAAAGCTCCAAAGGCAATGGTGTTTCCATATTCATAAAGGACGCACGCACCTCCAGACTAGTAGCCCAACATAATGCATCTGAGATACTTCAGGCACAGCTAACATTGGGTAAGACAGCAAGTCAGGTTGTAGCCTGCTATAGGTTGCCAACCATGTCACAAGACTCACACTCCATGTTCTGAAGCACCCTAGAGAATATTAAGGTCCAACCTAACACTCTCATACTGGGTGACTTCAAAGTGGCCTTAGGTCAGCTGGTGCCCTAGGCAAAGGGCTCTACAGTGCCCCCTCCCACAGCACCCAGTGCTTCCATCCTGGTCTACTTACATCAAATAAATACTAGAAAAGTGCCCCTGCTAGAGCGGCGCCCTAGGAGGCCACCTTGTTGGCCTATGCCTAAGGCCGGCTACCCTCCATTAACTGGGAAAACTACTCATGTACCAATACACTTGCCCAGCGTTTCCTGGAATTCATTAATTCCAGTGCCTTGGACCAACTTGTTCTTACCCCCACTAGAGGTAGCAACATCCTTAACCTGTTCATTACTAACATGGGTGACCGTTCCTCTACACCAATAGTCAACTCCTCCCTGGTTAGATTTGACCACAAACCAATCACCTTGGAAATCCACATCCCTCCCACCCCCCACCCCCCTGCAAAGGTAACCACCATGAAAAACTTCTCCAAAGCTAACGTTGAGCTCCTAAAAACAGAAGTGTCTAACTTCACGGCACCCATACAAATGGAGATCAGTTGCATGACCACTGAATCATACACCAATGCACTGTACGAACACGTATACATATGCATGGATCTCACCATACCCAACAGAACCAAGAAGCTCTCCTCCAGAAAAAGGAAGCTAATCTGGTGGTTCCCTGACAAAAACAAACTCTACAACAGAAGGAGGAAACTGATTTGGAATAAGGTGAAATCCCAAGACTGGAAAAACTCCCTTATCAGCCTCAACTAAAAGTTGAGATCCCTCATCAAATCCTCTAAAGCTAGCTATGAAAACAGAATTGCAGCAGATAGTAAAGACAACCACAAGGCCTTCTATAGTTTGTAAAGAATCTCCACAGCAATACACAGATTTGCTCTGAGCTACTGCACAATGGTACCTCCTACACTGAGCCAACAGATATTGCCAATATACTGGCCGACAGATTCAGTGCCAACTTTACCCCCACTCCCCCCAGGGAACAGTCACAATACCAGTAGATTGCCAGGCACCCAGTATTGTTGCTGCACAGGTTAAAACAGCACTGTCCTGTGTTCTACATGAATTACAGAGTGAACTGGCACCTCACTGGTATCCCCTGTTCAGTCACAGCCTCACCTCAGGCTTTGTCCCTACTGAATGGTGCACTGCTACAGTCATCCCTCTCCACAAAGGAGGAGCAACTACAGACCCTGGGAACTCTCACTCCATTAGCCTGATGAGTCTGATATGCAAAGTTATGGAATGCATCATCATGGACCTAACAAACAAGGATATAAGGAATCTCCAAACTCTGGATCCCACACAGTTTGGTTTTGTGAAGGGTAGATCATGCCTGCTCAACTTGGTCAACTTCTTTAAGCCAGTCACCAGAGCTGTGAATGAAGGCAATGTGGTTCATAGAGCTTACCTTGATCTGGCCAAGGCCTTTGGTACCATTCTCCACTTAGGAATCATAGTAAAACTCACTAAGCTAGGCATCAACTCCTTTATCACTAGGTGAAAGCAAACTGGCTCACAGGAAGAACCCACAGTGTGAAAGTAGGTGACAACAAGTCAGATTGCTGACCAGTCATGAGTGGAGTCCCACAGGGTTTGGTCCAGGGTCCTCTCCTATTTGGTATGTACTTACCTGAAGTCCAGGCCAACACAAAGGGACTCTGGCTGACAAAGTTTGCAGACAATTGCAAGTTGGGAGCTATTATTAACTCCCTAAGTGATGTTGTCATCCTACAGAAAGACCTCACTGAGACCAACAACTGGTGTCAGAACCATGGTCTTAAGCTCAATGCCAAAAAATGTGTCATCCTCCCCTTTGGGAAAAACCTAGTTCCCATGAATTACCACATTGATGGTAGTCCACTGAACACAGAAGGTGTTATAAGAGATCTGGGAACACAGGTTGACAGCAACCTCTACCACTGAGGTCAGAAAGTCCTTCTATGTGGCACATCTCATTACTAAGGGTTTTGCATCCAGGAAGAAAGAGGTCCTCGTCTTCCTCTACTCTTCCCTAATTAGGCCAGTCATCAAGTACAATACCCCATTTGGCACGTACCTCACTAAACACCTGCAACAACTGAAGAGGCTGCAAAAGTACCTCACAAAGAGGATCTTAGACCTTAAACACTTGTCCTATATGGACAGACTAAAAAAACTCCAACTCAATTATCTGTCTCATATCGCCTAATTAGAGGCAATCTCTGCTTCACTTACAAAGCCATGTCTGACCCAGCTCTGTTAGACATGCTACATCTAAGAAATCCCAATCCCTCTGCACCACACACTCCAGAGACTTCAACCTCATTACCACAATCAACAGAACATGCTGGAGCGACAGGTTCATAACTCAGAGACTGCCCATACTATGGAATAAACTTCAAACCACAAAAAACAGAAAGTGCCTAAAGTAACTAATAAACAAGATAAAAAAAGCACTATGGTCCATCCCGTCCCAAAACTCGATAGTTTTAATGCACAAGCACAATCACATTAACGCTGCCAGTATAACAGATACGTTTTCATCCTACAACTTCTTTAGATAAGTATGTTAAACTAACCCAGCCCACATTTATAAATAACTCTCAATTAAGTAATAACCAATGAGATAAAACACACTGTTAATAAGATGTAAGAATAAACAATTTTATATAAAATGTATATAAAAACAATTCATTTAAAAATACCCATCACATACAATTAAATATACATATTTAAACTTTAATAAATCATTAACTACACTTTAAAATAAATACATTAAATAAAATTATCATTTAATTAAAAATTCCCAAAATAAAACATTATAAACTGAATAAATACATATTAAACTTGTGTGTTATTTCGCCATCTAGTGGACAAATGTTAAAATCACATGTTATACTTTAATATTAAAACATAGTATTTAAATAGTTATAAAATATTGTGTGTTAGTCTAAATTCATATTTATTTGTTTGTCATTATAAGCTCAGTCTAAGCAGCTCTGAGCTTTAAAATAGGTAAAAGGGAAATCATATCATTCAGACCAGGGAATTTACAGGCCTCCAACATTATTTGCCAATAAAGTTCTCTATATTCAACTCTTGTTTCCCATGGTCCACCCCTTGGGTTCATAATAAGAAGTTATGTACCTACCATAATGTTCCATGTTAGTTGTCTCCTTCTTGCCTTCTTTCTTGCTGGTTGGGTTCAGAGCCAACCTTCGGCACCAACCCGGCCATTTTCTAAAGCTTGAGAGCTACTTACTGGCTCAAGGCCTCCCTATATCCCACAATGCCTGGCGCTAGACCCCCAGATCTCGTTTGGAAGACCTAACACCATAATGATACAACTGTAAGACAACTGTCCCTATAACAAGACTTCAGCTACAGGGCTGAAGAAAAAGGTAGAGGACATTAAACGGTAAAGACTCAGCCAGTGATCAGACTCGTAGGAGAACTCTTCTCGGTCCATCTAGGCTAGGGGGATGGAGGGTGGGATGCAAGAAAGAAGGCGAGAAGGAGACAACTAACATGGAACATTATGGTAGGTACATAACTTCTTAATGTTAAGTTGTCCCTCTCGCCTTCATTCTTGCTGGTTGGGACAGCGTCCCTAGCACCTTAGTCCTGGGTGGCTCATTGGAACAGACTCTTGAGCACAGTGGAACCAAAATCAGCTCTACTTCTAGAGGCCAGATCCAATTTATAATGTGAAATGAAGGCATGAGGGGTGGCCCATGTGGCCGCTGCACAAATGGCTTCCATTGGTAGTCTTGCTTGAAAAGCTACCGACGTAGCTAAAGCCCTAGTAGAGTGGCCTTTAGGTTTAGTAGGGAGTTCTTTATGCCTCAACTAATAAATAAGGGTAATAATAGAGGACAACCACCTGGATAAGGTTACTTTAGACACTGGTTGACCCTGCTTACCTTCTGCATAGGACATGAAGAGTTGATCTGATTTCCTTATTTGCTCAGTCCTATGCAAATAGAAACGTAATTGCCTGTGAACATCCAACTGGTGTAATTTGTGTTCAGCTTTGTTGGAATAATTTGGAAAAAAGACTGGCAGATCGATGGATTGATTCAAATTGTTCTCAGAGGGGACCTTAGGAAGGAACGAAGGACTGGTCCTGAGTGAAACTCTGTCCTTATGGAAAACTTGATAAGGAGGACGAACACAAAGGGCTTGCAGTTCAGAAATTCTCCTCGCTGAAGTAATGGCCACAAAAAGAGTGTTTTCCAGGTAAGCAATTTCAAGGAACAGGAAGATGTCGGTTCAAAGGGAGGAAGTATCAAGGAAGCTAGGATCAAATTTAAGTCCCAAGAAGGTGGGGGATCCCTCACTTGAGGCCTGAGCAAGATTGTTCCTTTCAGAAAGGCTTTGCAAAGCTTATGGGACATGATGCTCATTTCTGACAGGCCCGTATGGAAATTAGACATTGCCGCTAACTGAACTCTAATGGTGGCCGACAAGGAGCCCGCTTGAAAAAGCTCTGCTAAGAAGTCCAGAACATTATGGACAGGGGCCGTGAAGGGATCAATATTTCTAGCCTCTGCCCAGAAAAAGAAATGTTTCCACTTGCTAACATAAGTCTTCCTGGTTGTAGGTTTGTGCAAGGAAAGGATAATCTCATGCACTGAATTGGAAATACTGGGAAGCCTGGCTAGGGTTGGAAGTGGAGCAACCAAGCAGTGAGGTTGAGAGACTGAAGAGACTGAAGCAGCCTGCCTGACTGATGAATCAGGAGGTCTGGAACTGGGTCCAGATTCCAAGGCTGTTCTAGGAGGTGATGATGCAGGAATGAGAACCAGATTTGTCGAGGCCAGTATGGAGCAATGAGGATCATTCTGCAACCCAGCACGGCAGCTTTCTGAATTAGTTTGGGAATTAGTGGAAAGGGTGGGAATGCATACAGAAGTCCCTGGGGCCAGTCGTGAACTAGAGCGTCTCTGGGGGAGTGTCCGGGAAGAGGGAAGAGAGTGAAGAAACTGTCGCACTTGCTGCTGAGAGGAGTTGCGAAAAGGTCGCAGCAAGGCTGACCCCATTTGCAGAAGATTCTGTCTGCTACTGTCCTGTTGAGAGACCACTTGTGAGGCATAAGAATAGCTCTGCTTAGCCTGTCCGCTATGACATTGGACATCTCAGGAATGTGCGATGCCATCAGAAACCATTGAGAGGAGATCGCCCACTGCCATAGTCTGAGTGCTTCTCGACATAAGGGATAAGACTTGGTTCCACCCTGCTTGTTGATGTACCACACTACAGACATATTGTCTGTCTGAATTGCAATGGTCCCAGTGGGTAGAGAGTTCTGAAGAGCTTGCTACGCTGAAAGCACCACCCTCATCTCAAAGGCGTTTATGTGCAAGTGGTACTCGTGGGGTTGCCAGGTGCCCTGAATAGTCCTGCCCTGAAAATGCCCCCCCCACCTGATCAGGGAGGCATTCATGGTCACCATGGCAACTGGAAGAGGAAGGACAAATGGTCTGCCCTGGGGTACTGATGGAGAGACCATCCACCAAACCAAGTGGTCTTTGCATGACTCTGTGATTATTATCTTGTGAGACAAAGGAAGTTGTTGAAAAGACCATTGGGTGAAAAGCATCCACTGGAGAATCCTCGTGTGAAAATGAGCCAGGGGAACTAATATGATCGCTGCTGCCATGAGACCTAAGGTTTTTATGATGAATCTTGCCTGAATCTTTCTGCATCCTAGTAATACTTGTACATGTCGGCGAATGTCTGCCACTCTTTCTACTGGAAGTCTTGCGGACAAATCTTTTGTATCTAATCTTGCGCCTATAAAGGTTAAAGACTGACAAGGTGATAATGCAGACTTTTTGAAATTTATTGAAATACCTAGGTTGGAGCATGTTTGGAAGGTATGAACCCTGGCTCTCAGCAATTGATGTCTGGTGGTAGCAGTAAGGAGCCAGTCATCTAGATATGGAAACACCTGGAATCCTTGCCGTCTCAAGTGAGCGGTAACCACTGCCATGCATTTGAACACCCTGGGGACTGTGGTGAGACCAAAGGGCAGGGCTCTGAACTGGTAATGACTGGCTCCCAGCCGGAAGCGGAGAAACCTTCTGGAACGCCTGTCCATTTTGATGTGGTAGTATGTATCCTGAAGATCTATGGAGCACATCCAATTGTCCTGACCCAAAAAGGGTAGAATGGACTGAAGTGTGACCATCCGGATCTTCCATTCTTTGAACAGACTTGTTTAGTCTGCTGAGATCCAAAATGGGTCTCCAGTCCCCTGTCTTTTTTGGGGCCAAAAATAACTTTGAGTAAATTCCTGATCCTTGCAGGTCTGCTGGGACTTGTTGGATGGCCCGTTTTTTTAGCAGTCTTGAAATTTCTTGTACTGCCTGTTCCCTTAGACTGGGTAGAACATCTGGGATGGGGTTGTTTGATTTTTGAGGAGTGTGGACAAATGGGATTTTGTAACCTCCGGATATGATAGACTGTACCCATTTGTCTCAAGTGATGAGACACCAGGCTTCTGGGTACAGCAACAACCTTCCCCCGACTGCCTCCGAAGGTGGACAGCCGGGCAGCTCTTCAGGGGTGCTGGAAGGGCTTGTCAGAGAAAGATTCCCTGCTACCCTGATTCTGCGGACCCCCTCTTCCCCGCGGGCGGCATCTATTGTTGTTCCCTCCTCTGCCTCTGGAGGGAAACTCGCCACGTCTGTCAGGCGCGGTTCCCTGGGGTTTCCGGAACCACATTTTCCCACTCTTCTGACCCTTAGGGTATGGTCTAGAGGGAGTGGAAAAATGGACTCCCATGGCAGAGAGAGTCTTGCCTTCTTGCTCACACCTGGTAAGTGTATCTTTCACCTGACGTCCAAATAGAGCCAAACCATCAAAAGGGGTGTTGGTGAAGGATGCCTTGAAGGGGTCAGCGAAGTTATATAACCACATCCAGGCATGCCTTCTCAAAGCCACGCTTGTGCCTGCGGCTCTGCTCACCCCATCAGCTGCATACGAAATGAGCCGCATGGAGGAGTTAACGATAGAATTAGGAGTTGCCAGCTGGGAATTTATCTTGTCTTGAGCCCCTGCAGCTGATGGATCTTCCAGGGTATCTCCTAGCTCCTTGAGGAGATCCCTCTGAAGACGAGTGAAGTTGCACAAATAGTTCAGCAACCGCATGGATAAGGTCGCTGAGGAAAACATCCACTTCCCATATCTATCTATCGTCCTATACTCTTTATTAGGGGGATGGACAGGTACAGAAGTGTCAGCCAACTCCTTTTTCATGGCAGCTGCTACCACCATGGCATCAAGGGGGACACCCTTTGTCAGAAACTGTTTATCTTGAGGGGCCATGATAAACTTAGTGGGCCTGCGAGGGGTTGGTTCCAGTGTGTCTGGGGCTGACCACGCCTTCCAAGCCACCACTTCCATTAATGGATCAAAAGGCAGAGACACCCAAGAGGTGGAGGGGTGAGAACCAAACGCATCCAAGTTTACTGACTCGTCCTCAGAAGGGTTAAGGGCAGACCAGTTCCCCCTCTGCTTAAGGATCTCAAGGATGTCTGAGAAAGAGACATCTTCAGAGGGGGATCTTGGGGACCCTTCAGAATCCTCCAAGTCAGTATCTGAAGTGACCGACTCTGGGGAGTCAACATGTTTCCTCTTACATTTCCTCTTTCAAGGGGGCTCCTCTGAAATCTCAGGAGAGGCCTCAGAAGAGGAAGATACACCCAGTGGGGTGACCTGGAGCATTTGATCCCCTCCCTTGGGGTCTGGAGGAGGGGCAGAGACTGAAGCAGGCACCCTGGGGGGAGGAGCTGAAGGGGCTGATTGAGATGCAGACTCAGAAGTCAGCACGCTTCTCATGACCTTGAAGGCGCCCCTGTCCGGCACAGAAGAGGGTCCCCACTCTGAGAAGATGGAAACCCTCTCTGGCACCAAAAAGGACAGCTCTGAAGCCGATGTAGGAGCCGAGCTTACCTGCACCAAAGCTCCGAGAGGGAGAACAGGGTCAGACAAGGGTCCAATGCCACTCGCCCCCTCGAAGCCAACGAGGGAGTCTCGGCACCCAGATCCCTGCAAGGACGGAGCCATTGAAGAAATTGGAGCCAACAAAGGAGCCAAAAGGGGAAGCATCGGCACCAATGTGTCCAGGATCTGAGCCCCAACAAGCTCCGGCTCCGAACTGACAGGAGGAGTCGGAGGAGGAACTACTTCAGGAAGAGGAGCAGCCACAGCCTGATGAGGAGGGCTAGTTAGCATTTTATCCAGGTCCTGCGATTTGAGGAGTCTACTGACCACTCTCTCCAAGTCATGATCAGACAGCCTCAAGGACCGAGAAGAGTTGGACCTATGGCTCCATTCGGACTGTAGCAAGGGTGATCCCGGAGCCGAGCGAATCGACTCCAGAGATGGAGATCTGGATCACTTACGGCTCCCTGATGGCTCCAACAGCAAGGTCGGAGCAGAGAGAGATTTTGACACTTCGGTCCCATCCTGAACCGAAATTGAAGCAGATGCTCCACCTAGCGACGCTGGCTGAGACTTTGCCAGAGACCCCTCGGGTTTTAGTAAACCCCTGAGAATTAATTTGTTCCTACACTCCTGCAGGACTCTCGGACTAAAGGCATGACATACCGAGGAAGAGTCCTGCAGGTGTAGTGAACCTAAACAATAAACACAAGAAGTGTGACCGTCTGTCAGAGACATTTTCTGACAGCACGAGTCACACTTCTTGAACCCTGATACCTTGGTATCCTTCAACATGATAGAAATAAAGGGAATACCAATGGACAAAAATTTTTGACTAGTGTAAAAAAACACACACACTCACACTCACACACTAGTCCCACACCTTCGCACAAAAGATTTATGTAATTATACTAACAAAAAAGCTAAGAGACTATGATATTATATTATAAAGGCTAAACACTACTCTCTACTGAAAACAATATATATGGGAAGGGGATAGCCTCTAACTTAAATGGCCTACTTGGGAGATGGGGGGGGGACTCTCTAAGTAAAAACGAGTTTCCTAAGGGTCAAAAGAAACAAGGAAAACTAAGACTAGTTTACAGTACTACTCTAATTTTAACAAAAAACTCGAAATCTATACACTAACAATTTAGCTATTACAAATACATAAAGTAATACGACCTGAGCCAGTGAAGCGCAACCTCATAGCTGAAGCAGCAAACGAGATCTGGGGGTCTAGTGCCAGGCATTGTGGGATATAGGGAGGCCTCTAGCCAGTAAGTAGCTCTCGAGCTTTAGAAAATGGCCGAGTCGGAGCCGAAGGTCGGCTCCGAACCCAACCAGCAAGAATGAAGGTGAGAGGGACAACTTAACATCTACTGTTTCGAGCACAAAAAAAAAACAAAATGTGCCCCGGACATACACAAGTGTGTTTGCATAGGGCATTATTCTCATGCTTCCTCCTTATATCATATAAATGCTCGTATAATCTCTGTTTAAGCTTTCTCTCACTTTTACCCACATAAAATGAATCACAGTTCTTACATAAAGCCAAATAAATAATTCCCTTTGTGTTACAATACACAAATGTGTTCAAATTGATTTTTCTATTTCTGGCCTTCAAAAACAAGGTTTCTCCTGTTATAAGATTGGAAATAATTACAACTTCCACATTTGAACATTCCTTTCTTGACCCTGTTTCCATCAGGGTTTCCTCTATAATTATTTTTCTCTAAAAGGTTCTTTATGTTATTCCCTTTCTGGTATGTGAATCTCAATTCTTTGTCAAAAATACAGTTCAAATCAGACACCTTTGCAAAATTTTTCCATTCTTTTTCAATAATTTTCCTAACTAGGCCTGCCTCACCATTATATGTGATAATTATACCTGACTTATGGATATCTTTTGCTATTTTCTCTTCCTTATTTGTATTAAAATTAGGTATTTCACTTTTCCCTAATGTAGGGGCAAACCTAGTTTTTCTCCCTATTTCCACTTCTTTCTGTGTCTGCTCTATTAAATCAATAGGATAATCTCTGTCAATAAACAAATTCTTCAAATATTCCATTTATATTTTGAAGATCAAATCCTCAGAGGTCATGCTACTCGGACGTATCAACTGCCCCTTCACCACCCCTTTCTTTTGATGATACAGGTGGGCACTGGTGTAGTGTAAGTAAGAATTCGAAAAGGTGTCTTTACGATGTATTTTTGATGAAAAGTGTCCATCGATCTTTTGTATATTCACATCCAAATAATTAATTTGTTCCCTGTTGAAATCAAATGTAAACCTGAAAAACGTAGTAGTAGTGTTGAGATATTCCACAAATTTCTTAAACGTACTTTCTGTATTAATCCATAAGATACAAATATCATCCAGAAATCTCCCACAAAAATTCCAGTAATGTCTAAAATCAGAACTGAACACACAAGTATTTTCCCAATGTGACATTATTATATTTGCAAAAGTGGGGGCACAATGAACACCCATTGCTACCCCACTCAATTGCTTGTAGTAATCACCCTCAAAAAATATAAAATTATTTTTTAGTATTATTTCCATCAACACTAAAATGGTTCTAAACTCATTAAAAGTGATTTCCTTATAGTCTATCAACATTTCTTCAAACAATTTTAGACCCATATCGTGAGGAATACTGGTGAATAAATCAATCACGTCCAAGGTGGCAAAACATAAATCTTCTGTATATAAAGTACTATCCAGTCTTCTTAAAAAATCCCATGAGTCACTTAATATATTCTTATTAGCCTTGACAAATTTCTTAATTTTGTGGTCCACATACTTTGCTAAAGGGGCCGTAACTGATCCTTCAGCGGATACTATAGGGCTTAAAGGGGGATCATTCACATTTTTGTGGACCTTAGGTATACCGAATATCGATGGTACCCTTGGTTTTTCTACATATAAAAATTCATAAGTAGCCTTGTCAATTAAACCTTCCATTAACAAGTCATTCAATGCCACATACATTTTTTTGTATTCTATGTTAACTTCGTTAATTGATATCCCAGCATACTTATTTGTGTCACTTAATAATTCCAACATCTTACCTTCATATGTAAAACAGTCCATAAGTACTAACCCCCCACCTTTATCAGGTTTCATAACTCTTACATTTTTATTACTTGTACATAGCCTTAAAGTTTCTCTTTCAGCAGGCATTACATTAGGTTGAATTCTGTGATGTTTCAACACTTTTCTACATTCGTTTTCAACCACTGACTCAAAATTTCTTAACTGCGGGTGCAAAGGAGGATTGAAAGTACTCAGCCATGTTAATTTTGCATCATTTGTGTTTATCCCTTTACCATTAAAGAACAGTTCCAAGTTCTTTTTTCTAACCAACAGTTTTAAGTCCACTAGTAGTTTAAATATGTCTGTTTTGACTCTTGGAATAAAAGTAAGACCCTTAGAAACGAAGTCGAAAAAAGACTGTGTCACTGTCACACTAGAGTAATTGTATATATTAAAACCATTGTAAGAATATTTAAAACCTTCATTAGTAATATGTTCCACTAGTTCCAAACCTGTTGTTTCCTCCCTTGTGTCCCCACCCCTTCATCCTGTAGTTTTTTGAGCCATAATTTACAGGCTGTTTTTGCATTAACCTTTCGGACCAACATGGAGGGGGAAACTCAAGAGGATTCATGATCATTCTCGATATAGTTTTCCCTTTCCCTATTTCCCTTATCAATATTATATTTGTCATTTTTCCAACCATATCTATTCTGCTGCTTAGGTTTGGGATAATGTACATGTGTCTTGTAATCATTTATGTCTCTCTCTATCTTTTTTATTTTCCTATCCTTCACTTCATTACATTTATTCTCTATTCTCTTTAAAACCCCATAGTATTTTGCTTTTTCATTTTCTATGGTGAACATTAAATCATTGATAATGTCATTATTAGCATGCTCAATTAATGCATACAATTTTTCCATCTGAAGTTCATTGTTCACAATAATGGCCCTCATTATTTCAAAGCCACATTCCTCAAATGCATTAGTAAGTGTTTTATGAATATCAGAGCCTTCATTTACATTGTTAGGGTATTTACAAACCCTGAGCCCCTTTGGTACTATATTCAAGTGCAAACAACGATTCAAATAAGCGTTGTCCATCTCAAACATTTTGTATTTATATAACAGATAGTCCAGGTCAGCTAACAGAGTAGCATAAGAACCATTAGAAACAACTACTGGCGTTCTCTCTTTAAAATCAAATGTAACATTTAAAATGTCTTTTAAGTGCCATTTAGTACCTGGCATGTTTGTTGAAGAGTCCGTTTCACTGTGTGCCTCTCTAGGCCCGCCCATAGTCTGTGAATTTCAGTGTTAATGTGATTGTGCTTGTGCATTAAAACTATTGAGTTTTAGGACCGGTTGTGCTTCTTTTATCTTGTTTATGGAATACACTTCCCATACATGTCAAGCAGAGCACCTCACTGGCCTTCTTCAACAGAAATCTTGATGAGTGGATGGGAAATAGAAAATTCACCCCAGGAATCACTGCAGTGGCTTTACTCGACAGAGGCACTGGGAACTAAGGTCAGGTGACAAGATGCCAGGGTAATCCTATGGGCTAGGCTTGTAAAGGCCCCAGGGCCATTAGCCTAGTACACACCTATGAACCTATGGATCTGTATAAGCATGACAGCTATCAGAAAGCCTCATCATGCTATGGGAGAAATCTGTAGAGCATAGAGTTTGGAACCTGCAAAGGTGAATTTCAGAAGATTCCTTCAGAGAAAATACCTCTGCTGGTAGAAGGTAAGTGCTACTTTGCAATACTGTTGCTTTTAACTGTTATTCAACCTATTGACATAATAAGACATATGTTGTTTGCTATTTGTAAGTATATTAGGGAATATGTTTTGAAAGGGGGTTTGCAAGGGTTCAGTCATTGCAAAAGCTTAATGGAAGACACATCCATGAACACATACTGGGATCACAGTTCAAAGCATGCTTACAGTGCATCTGATACTACTTTTAGTAACTTCATTAGGCTGCTGTCTAAATTGCACAGACATTTGTTATAAGAAGAGTCATGTTTCCTTGGGTAATTGCAGTGGTATGCAATTGTTATGGTGGGTACATGCTCAGTAGGTGTAGGTGCTTGACATTACTTAAAGAGTGTAGATACAGATAAAACTGTCAGGCATACAAACAGCATGCTATATGTCCAAAGAGGATACAAAGTCAGGTTAGGATTTGTCAGGGTCATGCAGGAGCAAAGCAGGTAATGCCACTATTTTGCATACCAACAGAACAATGCCTAAAATAGGGGAAGCAGAAGCACTCAACAATTATTTAACATATCCCCTATTAACTTGTTTAATCCACCTTTTATTTCTTCATTTATGCCTATCATTGGTGATATTCCTCTATGATCAGAAAATAACAATTCTTTACGTCCTGCTTTATTTTCTTTCTATCCTCTGAACATGTTGCATAATCTATTTCTGACCCTAGATTCCCTCTCTTATATGTATATTTTCTTTCTTTTCTTAACCTTAGTCTACAAATCTTCATTGCTTATTTTGCTATTTTAATATCCTGCATTACTTTGCATTTTTCTTTTCATCAATTACAATTAAAGTTAACTAATATAATAACAGGTAAGTTAATTAGCACATTTTCTCTTTTCAAGCAGCTGTTTCCTTTTGCCAACATTTGTATAAGCATATAACACAATCAACCTCACTGGCTCCATTTTTATTCTTAAGTCACATACAAACACTCTGCCTGCTAGAACTGATGTCACATCCATGATTTTCACCTCTGATTTTCTCACAAGTACTGCTATTCCAGAAAATAATCTTTCCCTATTGTCTGCACTGCTTCTTTCCCCACATCATTTTAAACATTTACATTTTACTTGTTGTGATGCCCCTGCACTGGCCTAGTAATCAAGGAGCCTCAATCCTCACCACTGGCAACAGCGAGGGACGTACACAATGGGAGGATGACAAGTATACACACAGTAAAGTACAATTTCTCTTAAGAGCATACAGAGATCACAGTCAGTCTGGGGCTGGTTTATCCATCTTTCTCCAGATTCCCAATAAGACTCTCCACTGGCACAACTATAGGGTTAAGATCTCAGCCAAGTGGCCAAGCTAAAACCTCCAGCACCCTCTCTGTCCAATCAATGTTTTGTGTCTCTACCCAAGTAGCTGACACACACACATACACTTTGAGATTTGATTTATACACAAACACAGGCACACACACACACACACACACACACACACACACACACACACACACACACACACACACACACTTTGAGATTTGATTTATACACACACACACACACACACACACACACACACACACACACACACACACACACCTGGAGAAGGCTGGCACAGGTTTACTAGCTATGCCCCCTTCTGCCCAGACTATAAGGTAGTACCAGCTGCCACCAGCCACCTTACTTGGCTACTGTAAGGCCCGTACAAAGGGTGACCAATCCTATTGTGTAATGTTACTATTTATCCAAATGTCATTCTGACCAAGAGCAAGGCTGTTTAGTAGTGGCCTGTACAGTGTCATCAAATACATATGCAAGTACTTTAAGAACATAAATATGTCTCACAGATATCAGCCACAAAGATAGGGTTAAATATATTTAATAATAAATAATAAAAGAACAAGACAATACTCAATAAATCCAACACAGTTACTTCAGAGCTCAGAATCACAGGAAATATTTTAAAACAACATTGCAGGACAGTCTCAAATAAATACAAATACATCTAAACTAATCTTTATTATATTCCTATCTATATCTAAGTGATACTATGTCTTTAGTCTTACTTACAGACAACACACAGGCAGAAGTGCTGAGTAGATGTTTCTAGGTCCAATACAAGGTACAAAATGCCCAGTCTGTCTCTGAGAGAGTTCTTAAATTAATAATAAATATTACTGCTGGGTTAGCTTGGATGACATCACTCTTTATCATCTGACTTCACTTCCCAGGCTAAACAGATACTAACAGAATTTTAACATCCCTGTGTGAGAAGTACATATCTCTCAGAAGTTTGCAGAACATGGAAGTCGTAAAACAATAAAATGATTTTACATTTGAAATCTAGTAATTATTTCTGTTTCAGGACAATACAAAAGCTTCTAGCTCTAAATAGTGTGTCTGCTTGCTGTATTGAAACTGAGAGATAACACAATCGTAAAACACTTTAATTTCAACATATTTTCTTGAAGTTTTGCAAGTTAACTCTGTATGTTCCAGCTTCTACTATTAAAACATGCATTTGCCCAGGTATATAGCTTATATACATTTCTGTTCTTTTCCAGTAGGGTACATTATGGACACATCCTTGAAGATCAGTACTGTACAAACCCTGTTCAACACACACTTCTGCACCAGTAGTTTAATATACACATAACATGTAGTTCTCTTACATTTGTAAGGCAAGCATATGAATCATATTAATATTCACAAATGACATATGATTATTTACAATATTCCAGATAGCTGGACTGGCAGTGTCACACTTGTCTCTACACATCTCACATTTTGCAACTAAATTACATTGGCATTATATTTTTGTACACTATTCAAACACTATTATTCCTCTTGCATCATTTTTATTAAATTTACAGATAACTAAACCACATTAATATTATCATTTTCCTTTCTTTTCATCTTTTATGCCACCTTTTGTTTTTCTACTCATATAGACTCCATCATCTGACATTCTGACTCTCCGCTAACTTCACCTTCTTCTTTTTCCTCCATGGCAAGTGTATCATAATTATTTTCTAGCAGCACCCCCTTTTTCTTCTTTTCTTGTACTTTCTCTTCATTTTCTTCTTTCTGTAATTTTATCTTCGGCATTATTAGCTCGGTTTTCTCTATGCCGTTTCAATTCATATTTATAAATTGTATAATACCTGCTCTAGCGTTTCTACTTTTTCTAGCAATGTTTTCTCCTTGCTCTATTACTTTTGTGTATTCCCTCTCACTTTGATAATAATACCAACATCCATCTATTAACAAACCAAAAATAGATGTTACCTCCCCATTTCCTACAATTTGGTTGTAATTTTTTTGAATGGCCATATTCTATACATTTCTCACACCATCTTTTGTTACAGTTCTGTATGAAATATGACAAACCACAAAAAAGTGTTTTGGGTTTTCCACAGTATTTCACATTCCCTTTCTCCACATCAGATACATGGATACACACTGCAGTTTACCCTCTTATATGTTTAGAGTTGCTCATACTTCCCAAGCACCTGTCTACAAGTTTCTTTCATCCAACACTTTTTTATATCATACAGACTTGTCACGTACCTTTGGAAAAATACATTTTCAATTTGTTTTCATCTATGTCTAAAGTTCTAAACTGTACCAACATTCTTCTTTTCATTTGTATATTTAAATTCTGGTAAACATACCCATTCCAAGGGCCTTCAAAACAATTTTCACATTCATTTATAAATCATTGTGCCAACAAAACGTTCACAAAGTTACTTCACAAAAAGACTCAGTCCATAAATGTATTAGAGCATTAATATCTAATTAAATCCAGAAGGTGTAACAAAATTTGGTCAAGAATAAAGTACTTGTCAATGGATTTTTATTCATGCTTCAATGTAACTATCACCTCCAGTCTTCTTCTAAACTTTGGCCTTTGTTCAAAATTCTCCTGCAGAATCATCTGTCTTTTGTTTATACCCACTGCCATTTACTGCAGCCAATGCTGTATATAAAAGTTGTTTAAATGCCAAATTTCCTTCTATATTCTACTGTTCTACATCAGCTCCTTCCTTTTTGATTGCAGTCCTTATACACAGCACACCCTTAAAGCCAGCTACTCCATCAGCTTGTTATGCTCCGTCTTTGACTCTCCCATTCTCCTTCTGTATTTATTGACATATTACTTCAGCCATTTCTTCTCCATTGCTCTCCCCTTCCTCTCCAAATAATCTCTTGACTGCTGTTCTCCACAGCATCACATTATCTTCTTCTGGCTCAATCTCCTCCATCATGAACACTAGGACTGGAGTCATTCTGAAACCATGGCTGTGACTTCTGTATCAACATACTCCACAGAAGAAGCTTCTTTTTCCTCTAAAAAATCTTCCATGATGTTTGCAGCAAGTTGTATTATGAAAGCACACTCAGGCCTTAACAGCAGCCCTCTGGTACCTCCTAGTAGCTTGAAGTCAGTAGGGGCTATGTCATTTATAGATACATTGTTTACATGTCATTAACACATTATTCTACAATATTTATACCATTTACATATTTTTGTAATCTGTATCCATCCAAATCATATCATTCTACAATTTCTTCATCAGTAATACAACACCATTTTTGTATATGATTCTTCCATTCCCATTCCTTAATTTTCATCTATCTTCAACAGTCTTTTTTTCTGCAACCATTTTCTTATTTCTGAAAACGCATCTTCATCCCTTAAGATTTGTTCCACAGTAATTCTTCACACCTTCTTTTCCACAATATCCAGAGTGTAACAAATAATATTTTATACCATGTATTAACTTTCTCCGTATTTCCATTTTCATATTTACCATACAATATAATTTTCATATGCATTTCTTTGAAATCTTCCTAACTGTATATATTTATCAAAAAATTCCCCCGAAATACTTACTCATTTTAAATTTAGAATATTTTGCAGTTTCCATAATCTTTTTATCCATTCATTTCCTTTTTACTTGTATAAAATCTCACCACCATTTTATTCTCCCTGTTTTTCACAGTATTAGTAACCTAAAACAGGTGTGTTAATAATAATAATAATAATAATATGGGAGAACTATCTGTTTAATAACATGGCTTCTCTCTTGCAAACACTGTATTCTCAACTAGCAGTAACTGTCTGTTGTTATTTCTATTACTTCTCCCAAGCCAGAAGCTGTCATTCTGTCAACTAAATTCATGTACTTTAAATGTATAAATCCAAACTCTAACCATACTGTAATGTAGTTGTATACTAGCTTATCTATGCCTGTATCACCTGTAATAGTATGCAATGTACTTAACTTCTTAATTGTTTTATTGTTCTATATATTGGAGCTTTTCTCCCCGGGTCTCCACTGAAAATGGGCTCCTGACCCAGTCGGACACTACCCGGTTAACAAATGAAATAAATAAATAAATAAATAATTCATGCTAGAAAACAATAGGATTTTTCAGACCTAAACACCATCTTCTTTTTATTACATTTCATTCCTATTTTAATAGGATTTGGTCTTGAACATCATATAAAACTGAAAATATTTCTAGCAATTCCTTTTCCAGTTTTTTTTCCCTGGAAACAAAAGCTTGTTCAACATAAACAAGTTTTCTTAATGTTTATGTAATTAATATATATATATATACCTTTTTATTATATGATAAATTAAAACCATGCAAATGATTTTTTTAAATTCTTCCAGTTTCACTTTTCAATTATTCATCAAGATTTCAAATTCAAACTTAACCCCTAATATGTTAATTTCCTTCCCATTACAATATATAATAAATTCCATTCATTTTCTTTATTTGACCAAACTCCTTACTTTTCCCTTTATCCAGTCTTAACCTCACCTTTATTAATAACTTTTCAATTCGTATAGCACTTTCATTTATCCTTTCTCTGTTTTTTTTGCTACAATACCCAAATCATCTGCATAGCACATACATACTAGTATCTCGGTTTCTTTTCTAATCTTCCAATATACTTCATCCATAGAAGTTTGAATCATTGGATTAATTACTAGAACAAAAATACACATACTGAAGGGATACCCCTGCTTAACTTTTTTTACTTATTCCATGTGCTTTCAAAATTTCCCATGCTTTCTCATGACTTATCAAATGCCTTCTCTGTGTATCTATGTCACATATAAACAATCTTACATTTTTTTCCTGTTAACATACTTACTGTTTCCTTTACTGTCACTAATATTTCACTTAATTATTTCCCTTTTACACTAAACATGCCATTTCTTATTACTTCATTCAGCACTTTTGGCATCTTTTTTATTATTCTGATAATATAGTTGATAATCAATATTCCCCAAAGTTATAGGTCTCCTGTTTTTTTATCTTTCCTTTCATCTTTTCTCCATATACATTTTATTACCTACAGCATATTTCTTCCTGCATTGTCCCTCTAACCATTCATTTAATATTTTACAGAAAACCAAATTTTCTTCCATTTCTATTTGCCTGAAAAACTTGTAACCTAGTCCATCTAATCCTGGTGCTAACTTTTTTCTCCCTTTTTATTACTTCCTGCATTTCTTCCTTAGTGATATAATTTTCTAGTTCTGCTTCGTACCTTCAGATATTTTTAACTCACCATTCCTATTTCTCAACTGGTTCTTTTCATACATTTTACATATAAATCTTTCCACTGCTTCCATGATTTATATTTGTTTGCATCTTATACCACCTTCTTCATCAAAACATCAACAGTTCTTCCTTCTATAATTATCACTTGTTTTCCTAAATAAGGGGATACCTCCTCTTTCTTACCTTTTAAGAAAAATCTTTCTCTAAATAATAGATTTTTAACTTTTCCTCTGTTTTTGTCATACAACTTTCTTTCTATATCTGTGACTATGTTTCTTTTTTTCTCAATTTCTGCTTGAAGGTCTTTCATTATTTCTTTATATTAATTTTTTATTTTTCATTTTATTTTCGTCTATTAAAAGTTTTTTTTATAGTTTTCTTTAAACACTGCCCACTATGCAGGTCATTTTTTTTACAAAATGCCCTCATTGTCATATGTTCTTCCAATAATTTCTTACTCTCCAAATTAATTTCTTTTGTTTTACTAACTTCAGTTAATCTTCTTATTCCTTTTCCTTCATTTACTATATGTTTATTCTTGCATGCACAGCTCTGTGGGCAGAAAACTCAGCAATTTTCACATCTCCTTCTATTTCTTCAATTACATTTAAACATAATACACAATTTCTCTCCATTTTAAATATCATCATGATACTTACATTCTCTTTGTTTTCCTACCTGTGTCCTCTTAATTTTATAACTTTATTCAGTACTTTCTCATCTTTTGTCACTTTCCCCTTCTCCTTCCTTAATTTACAGTTAGTCTCTATCATAGTAAGAAACATATTAACCAAAACATAGTAAGACCTCAGACATATTTTTCTGGTCTGTCATATTTGTGTATACATAAATTGCAAACATTTTCACACATCATTTTGCTTTTCTTATTTCACACATCACCATCCTACCTGGCGTTAGTATTGTAACATCTAAGATTTTAATTTATTTCTTATCATGATGTGTATACCTGAACATTCTTCATTTCCTACAAACCATATAATCTGTGTCCACAAGGCCTCAATTCTGTCACTTTTCTCTTATTTTGCACATCTTGTATCTAATAGACCTATACTTTCTGTTTTCACCTTCTTACACCATTCAGTTGCCATTAGCTTGTGATATTGTTTCTAATACTGTTCACATTAGCACTTAGTATCTTTGAACCATCTTTTCCCTTTTGTTTTCTTCATTTTTAATAGGTTCATAGGTTCATAGGTTGGTACTAGGCTATCGGCCCTTGGGCCTATGCAAGCCTAGCCATAACAATTACCTGGATATTTCTTCCCACAATATTTACTTCTCTGGGCCCCTGTCTAGCAGGGCGACTGACGTAATCCCTGGGGTTAATTTCCTCTCTCCCATCCAATCATCAAGGTTCCTTTTGAAGAGGGCCAATGAGGCACTCTGCTTGACATGTATGGTCAGTCTATTCCAGAGTATGGGGAGTCTCTGAGTCAGGAACCTATCCCTCCAGCATGTTTTGTTCATTGTGATGACAAAGTTTAGATCCCTGGAGCGTGTGGCTCTGAGGGATTGGGATTTCTTTAAGTGTACCATGTCCAACAGCTCAGGGTTTGACATGGCCTTGTATGTTAAGCAGAGATCGCCTCTGAGTAGACGATATACCACAGAGTATAGCTGGAGTATTTTTAGACAGTCAGCATATGGCATCTGCTTTAGGCCTGTGATTCTTTTAGTGAGGTATTTCTGTGGCCTTTCCAGCTGTTGCAGATGTCTTGTGAGGTACATACCAAATGGGGCATTATACTCTATAATGGGTCTAATGAGGGATGAGTACAGTGGGACAATGACCTCCTTTTTTCTGGATGAAAAGCCCTTAGTGATGAGGTGTGCCACATAGAAGGATTTTCTGACTGTTGTGACGATGTGGTTATTGAAAGTGAGACCACTGTCCACCTGTGTCCCTAAGTCTCTCATCACACTTTCAATGTTTAGCGTCCTGCCACCTATGTGGTAATTCATGGGTACATGTTTTTTCTCCAAAGGGGATAACTATACATTTCTTGGCATTAAGCTTGAGCCCATGGCTCTGGCACCAGGCATCTGTTTCTGTAAGGCCCTTTTGTAGAGTATCCACATCATTTGGGAATTCAATAATGGCTCCTAGTTTGCAGTCATCTACAAACTTTGTTAGCCAGAGTCCCTTAGTTTTGTCCTGTACTTCAGAGAAGTAGATGCCAAACAAGAGTGGTCCCAGGACTGAACCCTGAGGTACTCCACTTGTCTGGAGCTGGATTTGGAGTCGGCTACTTTTACAGTCTGGATTCTGTCAGTATTACAGTCTGGGTTCTGTCATTTTTAACAATTGTATGCTTTCTTTTATCACACCCTTCATCCTACTGATATTTAATTATTTAGTTCTGGGTCTTCTCCTTTGTCAAAATCTCCCTCCTCTCCTCCCTGACTTTCTAATAGTTCATACCCATTTTGCTCCTGAATAACATTTTCGCCAATATTTAACTCCATTTCTTCTGAAATTTTCATATGTTTTTTTCTGGATTTGATTCACAAAATTATCTCATCTACTTTGTTATTATTTCAGCATTTTCTTCTGTTATTCCTTTGTCCTGTAGCACAGGACAATCAAACTTCACAGTCCTTACATTAAATTTACTACACTTCACTTCACAATTTTTAGTTGTACATCTCCCATCTCACCCTGTCTCTCTCTCTCTCTCTCTCTCTCTCTCTATCTCTGTACATTGCCTGCATTTTCTTTTTTTTATAGTCACAGTCCTGTAGTAAATGTTTTCCACCTCCACAAACAACATACCTTTGGCTGGCCCCAATATCTCACAGTCCCTCTCATTCCATTAACATTTATTACATTTTGGACATACTGTGCCTTTCCTTCTATCACATTTAATGGTACTAACACTTCCCAACCCTCAGTGCTTACATTTGTTCCATCAAATACTTTTTTATATCATGCACTTCTTTACAAACAGGTAAGAAAAAATATGTAATTTTAACAATGCCATTGTCAGCAGTTCTGAATTGTTTATGCATTTTCGTTCTAAGTTGCAGTCCAAAACTTCAGATAGGCCTCCCATGGTGCAGTATCTTGTCTTCTTCCTATTGCAGACATGATTTTTTTCTAATAAACCAAATGTTTCAAAAGTCACTTCACAGAAGTCCTTTGTGCTGAAATACATTAAATTTCTTATGTCTTTCGCAAATGAGAATGTGTTAATATGATTTGTATTCTTTTACATAAATGCATGTTTGTCCGTCTTAAGTGATAATTCAATCAAGATGTTAAAATAAAAATAATATTCAGATAAAATGTTCTCATATCTTTTAGGCTCATGTACAGACTCTTACTATATACTTCTTTCTTTTACCACAGCTGCTGGTCTTCCCATTCTTACAGCAGCTAGATATAGTTTTTTCATACCCTGTTGCTGACATATACCTTTAAAACTAGTTACTCCACTAACCAGACACCAGAGATTTTTTTCCCATTTATCTCCAAAATCCATACTTTTCCTGTTTAAACTGTCATTTCTTCAGCTTCCATAACGTGATCAGCTAGTTCACTCCAGCTTGCTTCTGCTCCATTTTCTGGTTTATTTTGCTCCATCAAATTCAGTAAATCCTGTGTTGATAATCCACCTCCTTATAACTCTGTTACAATAATTTCCTCAGTTCCAATAGTTTCAGAAACCCAACAATCTACTTCTTTCAAAACATACACTGCTCCAACTCTCATGACATCCCCCATCTTGGATTTCTCACAACCAAATCTGCAGAAGACCCCAGAGCCACCTAGTGGTTACGATGCAAAACAGTAAGACCAAAGAGTAGAGGGAGTTCCCCAATGCCCTGGCCAACTTTCCTCTAGTCAGTATTAATACCACCTTGAGTGTCCCATGAAAAGATGCCATTGGCCTAGTAGGACTAAACCTGGTCAACAAAGTGTAAATTTGTCTCACCCTATGCCACAGTGTACTGGTCAAGAATAAACAACTACATTACAGATAAAAGTGTCAGCTTGTCCAGCTTGAATTTAATATCATCCCACTAATCATAATGAGCCATTAATGCTACATTCAGTACTTCAAATACCTTATAGAAGGTGGGTACTGACTTTGTTTTGCACGTGTAATACTCAAATTTATCTCAGAGTGGCTGATTATTAACCCCTGTATCTAGACTTCTGTAAACTGAGTTCAATAACTGAAAATGTGATCATTCAGACAAAGTCTTTTTTAATCACTGCATACTAGCAGAGGTTTTAAATGACAATGGTCCACAATTTGCCATTGCCAGTTTTAGAAGCTTTGTAATGGACTGAATAGTTTTGTACTGTCTGATGGTTTATTGAGAAGGTCGTCTTATACTGCCAATAAAGCTATTGTAAAACTCCAGAGACTGTGAAGCTGATTTTATCTGAGTGGATTGTGGTTATTTACATGTTCATTTAATGAGACAATGTGTTCATTTTAACTTACTTGTTAAAGATGATTGTCATAAAGTGGAAAGGGTGTGTGTGGATTCACTTCTGTAGAGGCCAATGGACCAGTCAGTCAAAGTCCTTTTTATACTTTTGCTCTTCACTCAAAGTGTTGTGGTGGTGGGGGATTGGCTGTTGTAGATGCTGATGTACCAATCATTTTTCTACAGCACATCGAAGTCTGAAAAAAAAAATTCTCTTTTCTTCACTTGAAGAACTATGGTGGGAGTGCATGTGGATTGGCTGTTGTACTCTAGGAAGCCAATCAACTTACTTCTGTAAACAAAAGTACTTTTTTTTTATTTTTTGCTCTTCACAAGATAAGAGGGCTGAGCACAATTCTGAGAGACAGTCAAGGGCACTATATGAACCAGCTACCACTATGGCTCAGCCACTGTGTATATGTACATTGCCAAGTAAGGCACATTCTCTGTGTCTCTCAACATGCAGCAATACCCAGTGAGTCACTATAAGGGAGGGGTTGATCCACTGGGTTAGGTTTCACTGAAGGGCCAACAACTCACTGCCCTACTTGCCATTGGAGAAAAAATGAGCCACTTGGGTTACCTAGTCAGACAAAAATGGGCCATAGAGTCCATGCCTAACCTCGGTAGGCCATGCTCTCTCCACATGGAATGAAAGGGCTTATTGGGTGCAGCCATCTAGGCAAGGAAAGGCAATGTTAATAAGCAACTTCAATCAATGTCATAAATATGTCATAAATAACACACAGTGTGCAGTGTTTTGAAGAAATCATACACTTCTCAAGAAGAAAATGAGAATGAACTGTCAAAACACTAGATCTGAAAATGAATTAATGGCACCAGTGAAAAAATATTTAAAGAACAACATGAATTACCAGTACAAAGGTTGCTATCTGTAGTAAGCATCCAAACCTATAGACATACTAAAGCAAGACTGAGAACAAAATCATTACAAGCAGGCTTGATTACATTCCAATGTGCATAATCCAAAATGCTGCAAGTACCTATGTTCCTTCATTGAAAGAAATGCAGCTTGAAATAGCAAAACCACAAACACACACTGCTTTGTTTAAATTCCTTCGAACCACAAGTCTAAAAAGTGCATTACAATTTATAAAGTAGCCCAAAAAAACTATATTCTGATTGGCCAGTACGTACCCCGTACATGTCATTACAGCAGCCCAATCCACACCCAAAGTACTTCCAAAAACTCAAACCTAACTAAAACATGTATCACTCAGTCAGCAAGCTGAAGAAAAAAGTATGTCAGTCATTTTTATTCCTAACACAGTGATAGTTGAAAACAATCTTTGACTTGTTCGCTCACTGCACCAGCACGTCAAAAACCCAGACTTATTAGTTTTTTGGTACTGTGTATGTAAACACATATATATGTATATATATATATATATATATATATATATATATATATATATATATATATATATATATATATATATATATGTGTGTGTGCGTGTGTGTGTATGTGTGTGTGTGTGTATGTGTATGGCTATGTATATATATATATATATATATATCTATATATATATATATATATATATATATATATATATATATATACACATACATGTATATATGGTTTCACTTCATAATCTTGAAATGCTGAAATCTCAAATTTCAGCATTTTGAGACCATAAAATGAAACCGCACAAAACCGAAACTTCACAAACCCAAAACCATAAACCCAAACACACAGCATACACCACACCACAAACCACACTACAAAACAAATAAACACAAAAAAACCCCACCAAACATGCAAATACCTACACTACACAAAAGCAAGGGGCCAAGCCCCCCTGCACCGCCAACACCCCCTACTTATATATACTAACTCCGAGATCACACAAACAGTAACAAACAGAACACTCACACCCAAACATTACACAGTCCCTCATGCACACACACACACACACACACACACACACACACACACACACACACACACACACACACACACACACACACACACACACACACACACACACACACACACACACACACACACACACACATCACACATACACAAACACCAATACATACAACAATTACACACTCATACATTAACCTACCTGCTCTAACCCACACATACAACTTAAAAACAATCTAACACACACTCAAACTCCCACCCAAAACCCTTAAAAAACAATCACTTACCTTACACTCCACGCAAATCCATACACCACATCAAACTACATCCAATGTAAACAGTGCACGTCACGTAACGTAAAGCCATAACCCTGAATTTGAGATATTCTAATTCGCAATTATGCACTTTCCACATTTTAAAATTCAGCTTTATAGTCTCAAAATGATGAAATTCAAGATTTCAGCATTTCGAGATTAAGAAGTGAAACTGTATATATATATATATATATATATATATATATATATATATATATATATATATATATATATATATATATATATATATATATATATATATATATATATATATATATATATATATATATATATATATATGAGTCAAAATGAGTTTCATACAGGCACGAGACAGCTGGCTATTACTTCTAATACATACTCTGATTCTCCGTTTTCAGGATATAACTGGTTATTCAAAAGCAAGCCACGAAACAAGTCCAATAATCCCAATATGTTCCAAGGAATTATAAAACAGATTTATTTCCGGAACCAGTGAGCGCTTTCACCCGAAGGCTTTATCAAACTTCTGCGTTCACTAACATTCATTACAAGTTTAAATATTGGTTAAAAACATCTGATAGGTTCACGTATCAACACGTGAACATCACGTATCACTATCCGTTTTAAAAACATCCAAGTACACTATAAGCTGTAATACTCTTACTAAACAGCAATCCAAAATACAATAACTTGGAAACATCATAACTACATAAATAGCACATTAATTCATGTTCACCATTTCTATAAAAATTTAAAACTATTTAATATAACTTAACTATTTAAGTTATAAAAAATCCCTATACTAAAAAGCATAATTCTGTACATTGTATACGCAACTTGGACAATAATAATAATACATATGCCCAAGCTCATAACTACTAAATGCTTTTTACCTTTCTCTAACCTTAACAAACCTATAAATAAAGTCAGGGCAGTAAACTAAGTCACCTGTGTTTTCAAGGTTTCTTTAACCTCTTTTTACGTAGAATGGGCTGTAGGTGTACCTTATCATTTAGGCCAGGGGATCGATCAGACCTCAGCCTGATGATCCATCTAAGCTCACACTCTTGTAGGTAGTTCTCTATGTCTCCCCCTCTAATTGTAGGTGTAACTATCTGTATAGCTCGAAAGCTAAAATAATGGGCAGCTCCCATAGCCATAACATGTTTGGCTAGTGCATAGGTTGTTGAGCCCAATCGAATATGGTATACATGATCGCGTATGCGTTCCCTCAATGACCTTGACGTCTTACCAATGTAGAACGCATCGCATGCCGTACACCTAGCCATATATACAACGTATCCACTCTGACAACATGTCTTGGTTCTGAATTCAAACCTAACCTGGGTAACTGGATGAATGAAATCTGTACCTATATCTATAAATTTGCATTGATTACAATGACCACAGGGATGCGTATTAAAACTGTCCTGTGTAAGATCTATTTTTGGTACTAAAGGTCTAAAACATAACTTCCTTTTTAAATTAGGTTTGTTCTTGTAAACAAAACTAGGGCATTGTCCCACTATCTTGTGAATCTCCTCATCTAGGGTCAACACATTCCAATGTCTTCCTATGATACTTTCTATATCTTTCACATCCCTTGTATAAAAAAGAGGTAATCTCAGTTCATCTCCCTTCTTTACCTTACTAACTTCTTCTACGGGTTGCCTTTCTGAGTAGTATGGTGTCGCTCTATCTTTCCTCAAGTTATCAACTATTTTTATATTATGTTCTATATCAATCTCTGAATAACCTCTATCCAGGAATTTTCTTTTTAAGTCAATGACTTCTTGAGTATATCCTAAAACTGTGGGGTTTAACCTGGATGCTCTCATTAATTGTCCCTTAAGGACGTTATTGAAAATGAACCTCGGGTGCATACTATGTCTATGCAACATAGTATTGCAATAACACGGTTTCCTAAAAATACACGTGTTCAGAAGTCCATTCCCCAATCTAATTAAACTCACATCCAAAAATGCTATATTCCTATAAGAATAATTCAAAGTAAATCTAAGAAAAGTGGTCATTTCATTCATCTTATTTACAAATTCCTGCAATAATGATTCACTGCCTCTCCAAACCATAAAGAGGTCGTCGACAAACCTACGATAAAAACCGACATGTGCACAAAACATTTCATTGGGCAATAGCATTTCCCGCTCCCAATCGGCCATAACTAGGTTGGCGTAGCTATTGGCACAAGAGGTGCCCATAGCTACGCCATCCTTCTGTACATATAGTTCTTGGCCAAAAACAAAAATATTATTCTGGAGTATAATTTTCAATAATAGTACAATCAAATCCACAAGTTTATCATCCATTTCAGTTTGTGTCCTCAAATACCTCTGCACCCTAAATACCCCTTCATAGTTAGGTATAACCGTGAAGAGGCTCACTACATCAAGTGTTACCAAGATGTACTGCTCTTCATCACTCAGGGTCATAATGTACTCATACAGATCCACTAAGAACTGCTTACTATCCCTCAATATAAACTGATTACTGTCCACTATTGGCCTTAAATAGTACTCTATAAATATAGATAAAGGCTCCGTTACCCATCCTTGCCCTGCTACAATGGGTCGCATGGGCGGGTTTTCAAGTGATTTGTGGACCTTAGGAAGGCCTTGTATACTAGGGATAAGTGGATTAATGACTTTCAAATATTTAAAAAGAGTTCCTGAAATAATTCCACTCTTATGTAGGTCATCTAGCACCTCATAAATCTGGAGTACTTTAATTTCAACATCATCCATTTTCACTTTACCATAAAAGTTGTTATTACCAAGCATTTCATCCATCTTCTTAACATAATCTGTGGTATTCATTATCACGAGCGGGCCACCTTTATCTGAAGGTCTAATAGCTATTAGCTGGTCATCACAAAGTGCCCTTAGGGCTTTCCTTTGTTGAAAAGTAAGGTTATTACTAGATCTTAACTTATTCCAACTACTTTTGTTATTATTAAACTGATGTAATTCATTTTCTACTAACTTAGAAAATGTATCCAAAAGTGGATGAAGTACTGGATTGTAAATACTGTTAGGGCGAAACAACTCTCTTTCACTAACATTCAATGCTTCAGTGTTATCACCATATTCTAACCTTAACTGTACCTTTCTTACAAACATCCTGACATCTATGACTGAGTCAGTGATATCACTTCCACATGTTGGAACAAAACTTAATCCCTTATTCAGCACTTCTTCCTCGTATTTGTTTAAATTTCTATCAGAGAGATTAATTATTAACGATTTTCCATTCTCTCCCACATCTTCTTTAGTGTATGCCCCGTGGGTTCTTCTTCTGACCCCTTCCTTTTGTATCTCCCTCTGCTTCGGGACCTTTGTCGACCCATATACTGTTGTACTGCTATGGGGAAAGGGGCAGCCTGTTTGGCAGTATTCGTAGAGGAACAAGATGGTTTATTTAAGGTTCTATTCCTAACTATATCACCTCCTTTCACTTCTCCTATTTGTCGTTCATTAACTGGAGTTGTACCTAAATCAACAATAGCTACTTCATTCCTATTAGTGTCCCCTCCACCTTCTAGGACTTCCACAGTCTGGTATTGGTTCATTCCTACTCCTCTGGATTGCTCTACGTGTTCTACCAGGCTATTAACAGTAGGTGAAACAATAATTTCATTCATTACATTCGCAGTATTAACAACATTACCTCTGATAACAGTGTTAGCAACATTACCCTTAGGAACATACTGGCTGTTTCTATTATCATTCAAAGTAGAACAGTTTGATTGAACATTGCTAGTCATACAAGTGCTGTTACTATTATATCTCGGCCATGTAAAGACATGGCCGCTTTTAAAATCTTTAGTGTCTCTAAGTAACTTATTGCGCTTCTGTTCCAGAAGCCGTTTTTCAAAAATAAAGACATTGTCCATTAGTCTGTTCAAGCCAGAGTCAGTCTTAGAGGTATTAAACCTCGACAAAATAAAGTTATACTGTTCATTTACACTTTCTCGAAGCAATTTTTCTTCCGGTAGATGAAACTCTATCAAGAGTTTCATATAATCGTAGCTAAGTCTAAGATTCAGTTGTTGCCATTTGTATAACAGTTCAGGTTTAGAATTACCTGTAGTAGGCATTTTTAAAACTCGCAGTCCTCTCGGTACAACTTCTTTTGCAAGGCACGCTTCAAAATGTTGTCTTTGCATCTGCAGTCTTTTTAATTTAAGGAAGTCCAATTCCAACCTGGTAAGTGCTGTCGATAAGCCAATGTCATTATCTCCATTCTCTATTTCACCTTGCGTCTCCAAATCTGGCTCATAGCTAAGCAGTAGGTTCTCCGTACCCGCTACACATTCTGAAAATCGAATGTGTTTCCGGCCTATATCACCTTCTTCCGGTCTGAAAGGCAGTTCAATATCGTCGCTATTAGCTCCTTCAGCCATCTCCTGTGAGTGGTATTTCAGTATAAATAGTACAATAAAAACAAAAAGCAAAACCACTCTAAGGATAAACGTGCCTGATATGACAAAATTCAAGTAATGAGTCAAAATGAGTTTCATACAGGCACGAGACAGCTGGCTATTACTTCCAATACATACTCTGATTCTCCGTTCTCAGGATATAGCTGATGTTCCAAAGCAAACCACAAAACAAGTCCAATGATTCCAATATATTCAAAGGAATTGTAAAAACAGATTTATTTCCGGAACCAGTGAGCGCTTTCACCCGAAGGCTTTATCAAACTTCTGCGTTCACTAACATTCATTACAAGTTTAAATATTGGTTAAAAACATCTGATAGGTTCACGTATCAACACGTTTACATCACGCATCACTATCCGTTTTAAAAACATCCAAGTACACTATAAGCTGTAATACTCTTACTAAACAGCAATCCAAAATACAATAACTTTTAAACATCATAACTACATAAATAGCACATTAATTCATGTTCACCATTTCTATAAAAATTTAAAACTATTTAATATAACTTAACTATTTAAGTTATAAAAAATCCCTATACTAAAAAGCATAATTCTGTACATTGTATATGCAACTTGGACAATAATAATAATACATATGCCCAAGCTCATAACTACTACATGCTTTTTACCTTTCTCTAACCTTAACAAACCTATAAATAAAGTCAGGGCAGTAAACTAAGTCACCTGTGTTTTCAAGGTTTCTTTAACCTCTTTTTATGTAGAATGGGCTGTAGGTGTACCTTATCATTCAGGCCAGGGGATCGGTCAGACCTCAGCCTGATGATCCATCTAAGCTCACATTCTTGTAAGTAATTCTCTATATCACCTCCTCTAATTGTGGGTGTGACTATCTGAATGGCTCGAAAACTAAAATAATGGGCAGCTCCCATAGCCATAACATGTTTGGCTAGTGCATAGGTTGTTGAGCCCAATCGAATATGGTATACATGATCGCGTATGCGTTCCCTCAATGACCTTGACGTCTTACCAATGTAGAACGCATCGCATGCCGTACACCTAGCCATATATACAACGTATCCACTCTGACAACATGTCTTGGTTCTGAATTCAAACCTAACCTGGGTAACTGGATGAATGAAATCTGTACCTATATCTATAAATTTGCATTGATTACAATGACCACAGGGATGCGTTGACCCTAGATGAGGAGATTCACGAGATAGTGGGACAATGCCCTAGTTTTGTTTACAAGAACAAACCTAATTTAAAAAGGAAGTTATGTTTTAGACCTTTAGTACCAAAAATAGATCTTACACAGGACAGTTTTAATATGCATCCCTGTGGTCATTGTAATCAATGCAAATTTATAGATATAGGTACAGATTTCATTCATCCAGTTACCCAGGTTAGGTTTGAATTCAGAACCAAGACATGTTGTCAGAGTGGATACGTGGTATATATGGCTAGGTGTACGGCATGCATTCTACATTGGCAAGACGTCGAGGTCATTGAGGAACGCGACACGACCATGTATACCATATACGTCTGGGCTCTACAACTTATGCACTGGCCAAACACGTTATGGCCATGGGAGCTGACCATTATTTTAGCTTTCGAGTTATCCAGATAGTCACACCTACAATTAGAGGGGGCGACATAGAGAACTACCTACAAGAGTGTGAGCTTAGATGGATCATCAGGCTGAGGTCTGATCGATTCCCTGGCTTGAATGATAAGGTCCATCTACAGCCTATTCTACGTAAAAGGAGGTTAATGAAACCTTGAAAACACAGGTGACTTAGTTTACTGCCCTGACTTTATTTATAGGTTTGTTAAGGTTAGAGAAAGGTAAAAAGCATGTAGTTGTTATGAGCTTGGGCATATGTATTATTATTATTGTCCAAGTTGCGTATACAATGTACAGAATTATGCTTTTTAGTATAGGGATTTTTTATAACTTAAATAGTTAAGTTATATTAAATAGTTTTAAATTTTTATAGAAATGGTGAACATGAATTAATGTGCTATTTATGTAGTTATGATGTTTCCAAGTTATTGTATTTTGGATTGCTGTTTAGTAAGAGTATTACAGCTTATAGTGTACTTGGATGTTTTTAAAACGGATAGTGATGCATGATGTTCACGTGTTGATACGTGAACCTATCAGATGTTTTTAACCAATATTTAAACTTGTAATGAATGTTAGTGAACGCAGAAGTTTGATAAAGCCTTCGGGTGAAAGCGCTCACTGGTTCCGGAAATAAATCTGTTTTTACAATTCCTTCGAATATATTGGAATCATTGGACTTGTTTTGTGGTTTGCTTTGGAACATCAGCTATATCCTGAGAACGGAGAATCAGAGTATGTATTGGAAGTAATAGCCAGCTGTCTCGTGCCTGTATGAAACTCATTTTGACTCATTACTTGAATTTTGTCATATCAGGCACGTTTATCCTTAGAGTGGTTTTGCTTATTTTTATTGTATTTTTTATACTAAAATACCACTCGCAGGAGATGGCTGAAGGCGTTAATAGTGATAACATTGAACTGCCCTTTAGACCGGAAGAGACTGATACCTTTGGCCGGAAGCATCTACGGTTTACTGAATGTGTAGCGGGATCGGAGAACCTACTGCTTTGCTATGAACCAGACTTGGAGATGCAAGGTGAAATAGAGAGTGGAGACGACGTTATTGGCCTATCGACAGCACTTACCAGATTGGAGTTGGATTTCCTTAAATTAAAGAGGTTGCAGATGCAACGACAACATTTTGAAGCGTGCCTGGCGAAAGAAGTTGTACCGAGAGGGCTACGAGTGTTAAAGATGCCTACTACAGGTAATTCTAAACCTGAACTGTTATACAAGTGGCAACAACTGAATCTTAGACTTAGCTACGATTATATGAAACTCCTGATAGAGTTTCATTTACCGGAAGAGAGACTGCTCCGTGAAAGTGTCAATGAACAGTATGATTTCATTATATCAAGGTTTAGTACCTCCAAGACTGAACCTGGCATGAATAGACTAATGGACAATGTCTTTATTTTCGAAAAACGGCTTCTGGAACAGAAGCGCAATAAGTTACTTAGAGACATTAAAGATTTTAAAAACGGCCATGTCTTCACATGGCCGAGGTATAATAGTAGCAGTATTAGTATGGCTAGCAATGTTCAACCTAACAGTTCCTTTCAGAATGATAATAGAAATAGCCAGAATGCTACTAAGGGTAATGTAGTTAACATTGTGACCAGGGGCAATGTTATTAATAACGCCAATGTTATGAATGAAACCAATGTCTCACCTATTGTTAATAACTTGGTAGAACGGGTAGAACAATCTAGAGGGGTAGGAATGAATCAACAACCCACTATGGAAGTCCAAGAAGGTGGAGGAGACACTAATAGGAATGAAGTAGCTTCAGGTGATTCAGGTGTAACAACAGCTAATGAACGACAAATAGGGGAATTGAAAGGAGGAGATATAGTTAGGAACAAAATTTTAAATAAACCATCTTGTTCCTCTATGAATGCAGCTAAACAGGCTGCCCCTTTCCCCATAGCAGTACAACAATATATGGGTCGACAAAGGTCCCGAAGCAGAGGGAGATACAAAAGGAAGGGGTCAGAAGAAGAACCCACGGGGCATACACTAAAGAAGATGTGGGAGAGAATGGAAAATCGCTAATAATTAATCTCTCTGATAGAAATTTAAACAAATATGAGGAAGAAGTGTTGAATAAGGGATTGAGCTTTATTCCAACATGTGGAAGCGATATCACCGATTCAGTCATAGAAGTTAGATTGTTTGTAAGAAAGGTACAGTTAAGGCTAGAATACGGTGATAATACTGATGCATTGAATGTTAGCCAAAGAGAGTTGTTTCGTCCTAATAGTATTTACAATCCTGTACTTCACCCACTTTTGGACACATTTTCTAAATTAGTAGAAAATGAATTACATCATTTTAATAATAATAAGAGTAATAGGAATAAGTTAAGACCTAGTAATAATCTCACTTTTCCACAGAGGAAAGCCCTAAGGGCACTTTGTGATGACCACCTAATAGCCATTAGACCCTCAGATAAAGGTGGCCCACTAGTGATAATGAATAGCATAGATTATGTGTCAAGGATGGATGAAATGCTTGGTAGTAGCAATTTTTATGGTAAAGTAAAAATGGATGATATTGAGATTAAGGTACTCAAGATCTATGAGGTATTAGAAGATTTATTTAAGAGTGGTATCATTTCAGGAACACTTTTTAAATATCTGAAGGTCATTAATCCACTTATCCCGAGTATACAAGGCCTTCCTAAGGTCCACAAATCACTTGAAAACCCGCCCATGCGTCCTATTGTAGCAGGGCAAGGATGGGTAACGGAGCCCTTGTCTATATTTATAGAGCATCATTTAAGGCCAATAGTGGACAGTAATCAGTATATATTGAGGGATAGTAAGCAGTTCTTAGTGGATTTGTATGAATACATTATGACCCTGAGTGAAAAAGAACAGTACATCTTAGTTACACTCGATGTAGTAAGCCTCTTCACGGTTATACCTAACGATGAAGGGGTATTCAGGGTACAGAGGTATTTGAGGACACAAACTGAAATGGATGATAAACTTGTTGACTTGATTGTACTGTTCCTGGAAATTATACTCCAGAATAATATTTTTGTGTTTGGCCAAGAATTATATGTGCAGAAGGATGGCGTAGCTATGGGCACTTCTTGTGCCAATAGCTACGCCAACCTGGTTATGGCTGACTGGGAGCGGGAAATGTTATTAGCCAATGAAATGTTTTGTACATACGTTGGTTTTTACCGTAGGTTTGTCGACGACCTCTTTATGGTTTGGAGAGGCAGTGAACTGTTATTGCAGGAATTTGTAAATAAGATGAATGAAATGACCTCTTTTCTTAGATTTACTTTGAATTATTCTTATAGGACTATAGCATTTTTGGATGTGAGTTTCATTAGATTGGGGAATGGACTTCTGAACACGTGTATTTTTAGGAAACCGTGTTATTGCAATACTATGTTGCATAGACATAGTATGCACCCGAGGTTCATTTTCAATAACGTCCTTAAGGGACAATTAATGAGAGCGTCCAGGTTAAACCCCACAGTTTTAGGATATACTCAAGAAGTCATTGACTTAAAAAGAAAATTCCTGGATAGAGGTTATTCAGAGATTGATATAGAACATAATATAAAAATAGTTGATAACTTGAGGAAAGATAGAGCGACACCATACTACTCAGAAAGGCAACCCGTAGAAGAAGTTAGTAAGGTAAAGAAGGGAGATGAACTGAGATTACCTCTTTTTTATACAAGGGATGTGAAAGATATAGAAAGTATCATAGGAAGACATTGGAATGTGTTGACCCTAGATGAGGAGATTCACGAGATAGTGGGACAATGCCCTAGTTTTGTTTACAAGAACAAACCTAATTTAAAAAGGAAGTTATGTTTTAGACCTTTAGTACCAAAAATAGATCTTACACAGGACAGTTTTAATACACATCCCTGTGGTCATTGTAATCAATGCAAATTTATAGATATAGGTACAGATTTCATTCATCCAGGTACCCAGGTTAGGTTTGAATTCAGAACCAAGACATGTTGTCAGAGTGGATACATTGTATATATGGCTAGGTGTACGGCATGCGATGCGTTCTACATTGGTAAGACGTCAAGGTCATTGAGGGAACGCATACGCGATCATGTATACTATATTCGATTGGGGTCAACAACCTATGCACTAGCCAAACATGTTATGGCTATGGGAGCTGCCCATTATTTTAGTTTTCGAGCCATTCAGATAGTCACACCCACAATTAGAGGAGGTGATATAGAGAATGTGAGCTTAGATGGATCATCAGGCTGAGGTCTGACCGATCCCCTGGCCTGAATGATATGGTACACCTACAGCCCATTCTACGTAAAAAGAGGTTAAAGAAACCTTGAAAACACAGGTGACTTAGTTTACTGCCCTGACTTTATTTATAGGTTTGTTAAGGTTAGAGAAAGGTAAAAAGCATGTAGTAGTTATGAGCTTGGGCATATGTATTATTATTATTGTCCAAGTTGCGTATACAATGTACAGAATTATGCTTTTTAGTATAGGGATTTTTTATAACTTAAATAGTTAAGTTATATTAAATAGTTTTAAATTTTTATAGAAATGGTGAACATGAATTAATGTGCTATTTATGTAGTTATGATGTTTCCAAGTTATTGTATTTTGGATTGCTGTTTAGTAAGAGTATTACAGCTTATAGTGTACTTGGATGTTTTTAAAACGGATAGTGATGCGTGATGTTCACGTGTTGATACGTGAACCTATCAGATGTTTTTAACCAATATTTAAACTTGTAATGAATGTTAGTGAACGCAGAAGTTTGATAAAGCCTTCGGGTGAAAGCGCTCACTGGTTCCGGAAATAAATCTGTTTTTACAATTCCTTCGAATATATTGGAATCATTGGACTTGTTTTGTGGTTTGCTTTGGAACATCAGCTATATCCTGAGAACGGAGAATCAGAGTATGTATTGGAAGTAATAGCCAGCTGTCTCGTGCCTGTATGAAACTCATTTTGACTCATTACTTGAATTTTGTCATATCAGGCACGTTTATCCTTAGAGTGGTTTTGCTTATTTTTAATATATACATATATATATATATATATATATACACACACACACACACACACACACACACACACACACACACACACACACACACACACACACACACACACACACACACACACACACACACACACACACACACACGCGCACACATTTGTGTGTATGTGTATACCTATGTGTATAGATATCATTGTTAGTATTTTATTATTATTTATTTTTCTTTGTTTACCATGAAATTCCAAATAATTTCTATTCCATTTTCAGCAGTGGCTTGGGGAGAAAATCTTCACATATTAGCAAGTATATTTAAAGCAAAAAAAAGGATACTTTGTAAAATCTATTGAGTTTACATGAAAACACAATAATATGAATGCATCTAGAGAGCATGATATTACATACACTAGCCTCTTATTTTAAGGAAATGCATTTTTTTCTTTCATGAGGTAGTTGGTTACAGAGCCATTGCATAGATTGACAGTGGATGTATTATGTAATGTGCTTATCAGCTGGAAGTACAGATAAGGGTAGCAAACACAGTCAGGGATTTAGCAGGAGGTAGAACTTAAGAGGGCAAATAGTTATATGAAAATTAAACATTAAATAGACTTAAGTACAGACCTTGTATCCATCTGTATTAAAGAAAATAGAGTTAGAGATAGTCACCTGGGAAATATTTTTTTAGGAGAGAAAGTAGACAGAAGGAAGAGTGGCCGTCTGTAAAAGAGTTGTGTAAATGACAGTTGTGGGAGAAAATACATTGAAATTCCATAGTGTTACAGATAGAAAGTTATAGGCATAAGATTATGATA
>NC_056733.1:860063692-860108692 GCF_019279795.1 Protopterus annectens | reverse complement strand
TAAATGATAGTTATCAGCTGTGTTTGTTATTTTTGACAGACCAAAAAGGCCAAATCTGGAAGTAAGGAGATAATTTGTGTGAAATAAGTGTATTCAGACATCAGTATTTAATTCTTCACTTATGGGGTGAAGAATCAAAGTATTTACTTTTGAGGGGCAGCATCATATGGCTGTGTCTGGCATGATACGATCTCCTAATGAATAAATGTCCCCAGTTACTGGCCTACTGAGAACAGCATGGGTTCAGGGTAAAATAGTGGCTGCAGATAAAGCTAGGTTAGGCACATCAGTTAATTTACTTGTTTTTATTTACCAAGAATATCAACCTGGAAAGTTTTCATTTTCAGTGAAGTCCCCAGAGAAAGAGATCAGGAACATTAAAATACACAAAAGTCAAGAACACTCAAGACATGTTTCACCCTGCAAGTAAGGGACCATAGTTCTGGTCCTTATATCTCCAAAGTGAGTAACACCATCTTTCATAATGTGGAACAAATGGGCAACATATAGAACACTTACTAAAAGTTTATTAACCTTTTTATCTAGAACTTGCACAGGATGGTTAAATTACTTTACTTTATACTTATAAAAAAGTTATTTTGATGAATTACTTTGTTTCAGTATTGTTTACCATATTTATCAGTTAAAATATTCTTAAGACTGACTATGTCATATATAATTTTCAATGAGAGGAGCATATAGCATTTAAGACTTAAAACAAGAAATGTTCCTCATAATGATGTAGACTTTTGTCAAAAACAACACTATCCGATAATTAGAGTATATAAGTGGGGTGGGATATGTGGTGAAAGGTAGTCCTTATCCAGCTCTTAAGCCCCACTTTAGTGTTGTTCTGGGCAAATGTCCAGTAACATAGTCCCCCGTAAGTATTGGACTCTCATATTTATCTGTAACGATATATAATGATCAAAAATACAATGTGAGAGTGTTAAATCTCGCCATTTGTTCTTACACACGGGTTCGGAGCCGATCCTCGGCTCCGAGTCGGCCGAATCGCAAAGCTCTGAATCTCAGAAAAGCTCGAGACCAGCCCATATCCCACAATCCTCTCTGCCATTACTCAGATCTAGTTTGCCGCTGCAACAGATCGGATCGAGGAGAGCTCGGACCAGATAGAAACTTGATAATTGTTTACAGTTTACAGATAAGCTACATATTTTTTTGCTGAAATAACTTTATATTTCTTAAATAGTTTATAGAAGTGCTGTGTGTGTGTGTGTGTGTTTTATATATATATATATATATATATATATATATATATATATATATATATCCCCTTTATTCTTCAGGCACCCTTTTGTGGCCTAACCTCTGGGTGTGGTTTGTGAGTGTCTGGTATACTTATATAGCCTTTTCTAGACATATATATATATATATATATATATATATATATATATACACACATTTAAAGGATTTAGTAGTTTTAGCAGTTTTTTTCTACTTTATTAGCCTAGTGAGTGTTTGTTATATTTAGTCATGTCGGAGAAAGCTAAATCTGGCTTTAAGAGATGTCAGTGTGGGCAGAAAATGTCAATTACTGACAATCATGCTTCCTGCATCTACTGTCTTGGCCCTCTCCACCTTCAAGAGGATTGTTCTATTTGCCATTCCTTTAGTGGGAGGGTCATGACAGATAGACGCAGGAAGCTTCTAGACAGAGGATTACTTAAGCCTGCCTTTCAAGAGGCTTTGGACAAGTCGGATCAGGCTTCTAAATCCTCGAAGGGGTCGAAGATGTCGGCGCCCATGTCATCGGCTCCAAGTTCATCTTCTAGGGTTCATTCACTGGTTCCACAGACCTTGGGGCCGAGCGTCGAATGTTTATCTTTCCCTGAGTCCCAGATCTTGGAACCGGTGTCAGAGCTGCCACCACCGTCCATTCTTCGGTCGGTGCCATCTTTGGCTCCTTCGACCCGTTCTTCCAGACCATTATCTGAGACAGATGTGGATCGTGTCCTGCAGAAACTTATGGAAAACATGGCCCTTTCCAAGCTGATTGCAGTTTCCTCCCAATTGGTGTCGAAACTAGAAGGCCTCCCCATATCTCCAACGGGTCCTCCTTTGAGACCCATCCAGATCTCGGAGCCAGGTGAGGATGACCTGATGATAATGGAGCCCTTGGTGCCGAAACTGTCCATTGCACAATCGACACCATTGACTTCAACTCCTTCGGAACTGGTAGGGGAGTCGCGGAGCCGACGATCTCTCCTCGGTTCCGGGACCGAGAGTCATACCGACCTGTCGGTGCCAACTCTCCCTCTTGGGGCCTCGGCGCAGACTGGCTCGGCTCTGTCCTCAGGGTCGGAGCCCATGGCACCTGGGTCTGGGATGCTCCCGTGTTCTTCGGAACTGGGGGGGCCCTCGACCTGGGGTTCGGGGGCCTTCGACCTTATGAGGAAAGTATTGTCTGCACAGACAACCACTTCATCAGTGGAATCTTCTCCTTCCCCAAAAGGGCCTGTTTCTGTTTCTGCTCCCCCGACCCATCCAAAGCATAGAGCCCCATTGCCTCAGCCACCCCCAGAGGGTTCTCCCTGTTCCTTGGAGGCCTCACCAGAAGCCCCCTCTGATGAGGTCCTGAGGAAACAGTTGTGCAAGAGGAGGCACATAGATTCCCCACAGGAATCTCTAACGTCTGACACCGACTTGGATGAGGCAGAGGGGTCCCCCAAATCACCCTCGGAGGATGTGTCATTTGCAGACATCCTGGAGATTTTGAAACAGAGGGGTGATTGGCAATCCCTAGCCCCCACTGAGGATGAGTTGGTGCTGCTGAAGGCTTTTGGAGCTCAACCTTCTGCATCCTGTGTGACTCCGCCCTTCGATGAATTAATGGAATTGATTGCTTGAAGGGCATGGGAGGCACCTGACACAGTGGAACCAGTCCCCAGGAAACCAAATAAGTTCATCACTGCCCCCCCCAAGATCAATCTTATCTCACCAAGGGAGTTCAGGTCAACACTGTGGTGGTGGCAGCAGCCACGAAAATGGAGATGTCTGAGTCTTCCTCATCTGTTCATCCTCCTAATAAGGATTCTAGGACTATGGACAGATATGGGAAGTGCGTTTTTAGTTCAGCGACTTTTTCCATGCGTTTGCTAAACTATTTGACTCATTTCACACGTTTGCAGAGGGATCTCATCAAGGAGCTGACAGATACCCTCCAGGGTAACACAGATGCTGCTGTTTCAGATAAAGTAACAGCACAACTTAACACCCTCACCTCTATAGTAAACTCATCCATGAGGCTCATCTCATATGCAGCCGAGGGATCGAGTAGAGCTGCAGCTTCAGCGATTGCTCTTCGAAGACAATCATAGATGCGGCTGTGCTCCTTTGCGGAAGCCTTCAAGTCTTCCTTTGCCAATGCCCCTTTTGATGGTGCCACACTTTTCGGGCCCAAGGTTAAGGAGACTCTAACTTGGTGTGAGCAAGAGGGAAAGACCCTGTCTGCTGTCAGGGTCTGTTTTTCCGTTCCTACTAGACTGTACCCCAAAGGGCAACGAGGCGGGAAAATGTGGTTCCATAAGAATCAGGGATCTTTCCAAACCACACAGAGTGATACCCCCTCCAGAGGCAGAGGGGGGTAGAAATGGAAGACGCCACCCAGGTGGCAGAGGGGGTCCGCATAACCAAGGTGACAGGGATTCTGTCCCTGGGAAGCCTTTCCAGCACTCCTGAAGGGAGGCCTGGCTGTCCTGCTCTGAAGGCAGTCGGGGGTCACTTGGCTTTATACCCACTGGCCTGGCTAAATATTACTTCGGATTCCTGGGTAAAAAGCATTATAACCAGAGGATACAAAATCCCCTTCACATCAACTCCACCTCTACAAAGAAGGTTTCCAGATGTGCCACCCTGTTCATGTAAAACCCAGCAGCTGTAGAAATTTCAAAGCTGCTCGAAAACAGAGTCATCCAACCAATCCCGGTGGACCAAAGAGGATCTGGAACTTACTCAAGGTTCTTTTTAGTTCCAAAAAAGACAGGGGACTGGAGACCGATCTTAGATCTCAGCAATCTCAACACCTTCATGAAGAAGGAAAAGTTCCGATGGTCACGCTCAATCGATCCTTCCATTCTTACAGAAGGATGATTGGATGTGCTCTATAGATCTCAAAGTCTGACAACCAGTCCACTTTGTTTTCTGGTTTAAAAAAAAAAAACACACACAACAGCTACAGTCTTATGGCTGCTTAAAATGACAGTGTGCAACAGCTATCATAGGTCTTTTAAACAGTCTAGCAAAAACTTCATGTCAGATTGTAGCAAAAAGCCATAATGTACACATAACAGCAGTTTATCATAGTAATTTCAGCCACAATCTGGCAGTCTAACAATCTAACCAAGGACTTTTATGGATGTTACTTATGTCAGTAGGTTTCTGCCCCCCTCGGAAATTTCATGCCAACTGAGAGAGAGAGCGAGTCCGAGCCCTGAGCGGAAATATCTGGTGTAAACACCTTTGCAAAACATACTCAAAAAGCTAATGTAGATGAGGAGGGAGTGGTATTACAGCAGCGATTGCCATTAGCAGCATTAAGGAACTGGTTACTCCTATCAGGAAAAGTTTAGGGCTCATAGTGCACATAGATTTGCAGTTGCTGAAACCCCCGTAGACTGACCCTGCAACAACTTAATCTTAACACCATTCGGTAACACCAAACGCTACTACTCTTAGAGTTGCTTACTTTTCTCAAACCAAGCAGAGGGAAGAAGGAGGGGAGCAGAACCTTTCTAAACCAAACGCCCCAACATGTAAATGACGCATGCACATTCATGCTCCTCCTTACAGCAGACACGCGTAACGTAAAGTAAAGTTTTTTTATTTTCTTTTTTTAACTGTACTGGCCAACCTTCAGCTGTAAGTGGGAGGATGCTCACGCCCCTCCCCCATGGTTCCGGCTTCCGGTTACATTATAACAGGGCGCGGAGAAGAGCGCAAACCTTTATTAAAATAAATACACAATGAAAACTGCGCCCTTTAAGAACTGGCCTTTACGGCGCCCTAGGCGGTCGCCTAGTTCGCCTATGCCTAAGGCCGGCCGTGTGGGCAAATGTCCAGTAACATAGTCCCCCGTAAGTATTGGACTCTCATATTTATCAGTAACGATATATAATGATCAAAAATACAATGTGAGAGTGTTCAATCTTGCCGTTTGTTCTTACACACAGGTTCGGAGCCGATCCTCGGCTCCGAGTAGGCCGAATCGCAAAGCTCTGAATCTCAGAGAAGCTCGAGACCAGCCCATATCCCACAATCCTCCCTGCCATTACACAGATCGGATCAAGGAGAGCTCGGACCAGATAGAAACTTGATAATTGGTTACAGTTTACAGATAAGCTACATATTTTTTTGCTGAAATAACTTTATATTTCTTAAATAGTTTATAGAAGTGCTGTGTGTGTGTGTGTTATATATATATATATATATATATATATATATATATATATATATATATATATATATATATATATATATATATATCCCCTTTATTCTTCAGGCACCCTTTTGTGGCCTAACCCTTTTTTCTCTGGGTGTGGTTTGTGAGTGCCTGCTATACTTATATAGCCTTTTTTAGACATATATATATATATATATATATATATATATATATATATATATATATATATATATATATACATTTAATGGATTTAGTAGTTTTTAGCAGTTTTTTTCTACTCTAGTGAGTGTTTGTTATATTTAGTCATGTCGGAGAAAGCTAAATCTGGCTTTAAGAGATGTCAGTGTGGGCAGAAAATGTCCATTACTGACGATCATGCTTCCTGCATCTACTGTCTTGGCCCTCTCCACCTTCAAGAGGATTGTTCTATTTGCCATTCCTTTAGCGGGAGGGTCATGACAGATAGACGCAGGAAGCTTATAGACAGAGGATTATTTAAGCCTGCCTTTCAAGAGGCTTTTGACAAGTCGGATCAGGCTTCTAAATCCTCTAAGGGGTCTAAGATGTCAGAGCCCATGTCATCGGCTCCGAGTTCATCTTCTAGGTTTCGTTCGCCGGTTCCACAGACCTCGGGGCTGAGCGTTGAACATTTATCTTTCCCTGAGCCCCAGATCTTGGAACCGGTGTCGGAACTGCCACCACCGTCTGTTCTTCGGTCGGTGCCATCTTCGGCTCCTTCGACCCGTTCTTCCAGACCGTTATCTGAGACAGATGTGGATCATGTCCTGCAGAAACTCATGGAAAACACAGCCCTTTCCAAGTTGATTGCAGTTTCCTCCCAATTGGTGTCGAAACTACAAGGCCTCCCCATATATAAAACGGGTCCTCCTTCAAGACCCATCCAGATCTTGGAGCCGGGAGAGGATGACCTGATGATAGTGGAGTCCTCGGTGCCAAAACCATCCATTGCACGATCGACACCATTGACTTCGACTCCTTCGGAACCGGTAGGGGAGTCGCGGAGCCGACGGTCTCTCCTCGGTTCCGGGACCGAGAGTCGTACCGACCTGTCGGTGCCGACTCTACCTCTCGGGGCCTTGGCACAGACTGGCTCGGCTCCGTCCTCGGGGTCGGAGCCCACGGCACCTGGGTCTGGGATGCTCCCGTGTTCTTCGGAACTGGGGGAGCCCTCGGCCCGGGGTTCGGGGGCCTTCGACCTTATGAGGAAAGTATTGTCTGCACAGACAACCACTTCATCAGGGGAATCTTCTCCTTCCCCAAAAGGGCCTGTTTCTGTTCCTGTTTCTGCTCCCATGACCCATCCAAAGCATAGAGCCCCATTGCCTCAGCCACCCCCAGAGGGTTCCCCCTGTTCCTTGGAGGCCTCACCAGAAGCCACCTCTGATGAGGTCCTGAGGAAACAGTTGTGCAAGAGGAGGCACATAGATTCCCCACAGGAATCTCTAACGTCTGACACCGACTTGGGTGAGGCAGAGTGGTCCCCCAAATCACCCTCGGAGGATGTGTCATTTGCAGACATCCTGGAGATCTTGAAACAGAGGGGTGATTGGCAATCCCTAGCCCCCACTGAGGACGAGTCGGTGCTGCTGAAGGCTTTTGGGGCTCAACCTTCTACCTCCTGGGTGACTCCGCCCTTCGATGAATTAATGGAATTGATTGCTCGAAGGGTGTGGGAGGCACCTGACACAGTGGAACCAGTCCCTAGGAAACCAAATAAGTTCATCACTGCCCCCCAAGATAAATCTTATCTCACCAAGGGAGTTCCGGTCGACGCTATGGTGGTGGCGGCAGCCACGAAAAAGGAGATGTCTGAGTCTTCCTCATCTGTTCATCCTCCTAATAAGGATTCTAGGACTATGGACAGATATGGGAAGCACATTTTTAGTTCAGCGACTTTTTCCATGCGTTCGCTAAACTATTTGACTCATTTCACACGTTTGTAGAGGGATCTCATCAAGGAGCTGACAGATACCCTCCAGGGTAACACAGATGCTGCTGTTTCAGATAAAGTAACAGCACAACTTAACACCCTCACCTCTATAGTAAACTCATCCATGAGGCTCATCTCGTATGCAGCCGAGGGATCGAGTAGAGCTGCAGCTTCAGCGATTGCTCTTCGAAGACAATCATGGATGCGGCTGTGATCCTTTGCAGAAGCCTACAAGTCTTCCTTTGCCAATGCCCCTTTTGATGGTGCCACACTTTTCAGGCCCAAGGTTAAGGAGACTCTAACTCGGTGTGAGCAAGAGGGAAAGACCCTGTCTGCTGTCGGGGTCCGTTTTTCCACTCCTACTAGACCGTACCCCAAAGGGCAATGAGGCAGGAAAATGTGGTTCCATAAGAATCAGGGATCTTTCCAAACCACACAGAGTGATACCCCCTCCAGAGGCAGAGGGGGGAGTAGAAATGGAAGACGCTGCCCCAGCGGCAGAGTGGGTCCGCATAACCAAGGCGACAGGGATTCCATCCCTGGGAAGCCTTTCCAGCACTCCTGAAGGGAGGCCCGGCTGTCCTGCTCTGGAGGCAGTCGGGGGTCGCTTGGCTTTATACCCACTGGCCTGGCTAAATATTACTTTGGATTCCTGGGTAAAAAGCATTGTAACCAGAGGATACAAAATCCCCTTCACATCAACTCCACCTCTACAAAGAAGGTTTCCAGATGTGCCACCCCATCTGTGAAACTCAGCAGCTGTAGAAATTTCAAAGCTGCTCGAAAACAGAGTCATCCAACCAGTCCCGGCAGACCAAAGAGGATCCGGAACTTACTCAAGGTTCTTTTTAGTTCCAAAACGACAGGGGACTGGAGACCGATCTTAGATCTCAGCAATCTCTACACCTTCGTGAAGAAGGAAAAGTTCCAGATGGTCACGCTTCAATCGATCCTTCCATTCTTACAGAAGGACGATTGGATGTGCTCTTTAGATCTCAAAGACGCGTACTACCACATCAAAATGGCCAGACCATCCAGAGATCACCTGCGCTTCCAGCTGGGAGCCAGTCACTTTCAGTTTTGAGCTCTGCCCTTTGGACTCACCTCAGCCCCCAGGGTATTCACCAAATGCATGGCAGTAGTTGTGTCTCACTTGAGATGACAAGGATTCCAGGTGTTTCCCTATCTGGATGACTGGCTCCTCACCGCCACCACCGAGCGTTGCCTATTGCAAGCCAGAGACTACACGGTCAACCTTTGTTCCCACCTAGGGATTTCGATAAACTTCAAAAAATCTTGCTTATCTCACTCACAGTGTATTTCCTTCATTGGAGCAGACCTAAATACACGATCGACACTACTAAAGCTCCCTCCAATAAGGGCGTCAACCCTCAAACAGCAGGTTCTTCTTCTTCTAGAGAGCAAGAAAGCCCCGGCCAAACTGGTGTTGAAAGTTTTGGGATTAATGGCAGCCTCACTAATTGCAGTTCCTATGGGAAGGTTACACATGAGGATCCTACAATGGCTGCTCTTCGCGCAGTGGTCATTCCAACACCTACCCCTAGCGCACAAGATCATGATAACAGACTCTTGCAGATGGGACCTCTCATGGTGGGTGTGCAATCAGAACCTCACTATGGGTTGTCCGTTTGTTCTACCTAGTCCAACAGCCACAATAACCACGGATGCTTCCCTGATAGGGTGGGGGGCCTTTTTCAGGGAAGAACAGTCCAAGGAGAATGGTCCAACATGGAGTACCACTCTACACATAAATGTTCTGGAGCTGAGAGCGGTGTTCCTGGTGTTGCAACACTTCCAAGCCCTCTTACCTCTAGGAACAGTAGCAGTTCAGACGGACAACATGTCTGTGGTCTGGTACATAAACAAGCAAGGGGGAACCAGGTCTTACCCGTTATGCAGACAGGCCATGAGAATTTGGCAATGGGCAGAGTGCACAGATCACTTTCTGATAGCAACGCACATCCCGGGGTCATCCAACGTCATTGCGGACAGGTTGAGCAGAGCCATCCTGTTACCTCACGTGTGGTCCCTCAATCCACAGATGGTGGAAAAGATCTTCCGCAAATGGGGTCAGCCTTGCTGCAATCTGTTTGCTTCCCCATTGAATGCAAAAAGGAGAAGCTACTTTGCCCTTCTACCCCCTCTGGGGGATGTCCCCAGGGACGCACTGATACACGATTGGCCCCCGGGTCTCCTATACGCATTTCCACCTACTCCCTTGATTCCCAGATTTCTACAGAAAGCCAGGAACCTGGAAAGGACAATAATACTCATAGCCCCATTCTGGCCTCGGCAAATATGGTTCCCCTTTCTTCGAGACTATCAAATAGAGGAACCATAGATTCTGGACCCAGTACCAGATCTACTGACCCATTCGTCGGGAGTTCCTCACCCGTCTCTTCAGTCCCTCAAACTAGCAGCTTGGCTGCTCTGCTTCCCTGCCTAGCCAGGTCTGATCTACTCCCCCCGGCAGTTCAACACATTCTGGTTGCTTCTCATAAAGCTTCCACTACTAAACTCTATACGAGTAAGTGGAAACGCTTTGTGTACTGGGCGTCTAGGCAACACTTAGACCCCTTGGTAGCTCCTCTACATAAAATTTTAGAATTCTTATCTATCCTCTTTCATGAAGGAGCTTCTACTTCCACACTAAGAGTACAGTTGGCGGCCATATCAAACTTCCATATTGGTGAGGAAGGTTCTCCCATTATGTCTCACAGACTTTGTAAGGCCGCCCGTCAGAAAACCTTTTTTTCCATGGAGCTTGAATTTGTTACTGTCGCAACTCATGTTGCCACCCTTTGAACCTGCTTCGTCATGTCTCTTAAAGTTCTTATTGTGGAAGACGCTGTTCCTTGTCATCATGACTTCAGCTCGGAGAGTATCAGAGTTGCAAGCATTATCGGTCAGACCACCTTACTTGATATTCCATCCAGATAGAGTCTCTTTGCGTACAAATCCATCTTTCCTTCCAAAAGTATGTTCAGTTATGAACATTAACCATTCTATAGAACTCCCTACCTTTTTCAAGAACCATACTAACAAACTGGAGTATATGCTGCACAAGTTGGATGTTCACAGGCAATTAAGATTTTATTTGGATAGGACCAAAGCTTACAGGAAAACGGATCAGCTCTTCGTCGCATTTGCAGACAATAAAAAGGGCATGGCAATTACTAAATGTACACTATGTAAATGGCTTGCTGACTGTATAACCTTTGCATACTTTAAATCAAATCATTCCTTACCCACCAAACCTAAGGCCAATTCTACCAGATCCATCTCCACTTCCTTAGCTCATGCAGCTCGCTTGCCTTTGGACACTATTTGTGCAGCAGCCACGTGGTCTAAGCCACATACTTTCATCACTCATTATAGAGTGGACAAAGTCTCCAAAGACAGGACATCATTTGGTTCCACTGTGCTTAGGAACATTCTTCCATGAGTCACTTGGGGTGACAGAGCTAGGGACGCTACCCGTGTGTAAGAACAAATGGCGAGATTGAACACTCTCACATAAAGAAGTTATGTCCTTACCATAACATTCTATGTGTAGTGTTCATCTTGCCTTTGTTCTTACATTCCCTCCCTTCCCCTCCCCACTTGTTTGGAAGAACTGGTAGAATTAGAGTCTGATCGACTTTTCTTGACCCCTTCCGGGGTATATGGTCCCGTGTATCATGGGATATATGTTTCTACCATTAGTTATTGCTATGGTGAGAGAGTGTCTCTGAATGTCTGAGAGAGTGTATAGTTCTTGCACCGGAGGTGTTGGATCTTTTGGTCTGGTTTGTTTGCAAACTAGATCTGAGTAATGGCAGGGAGGATTGTGGGATATGGGCTGGTCTCGAGCTTCTCTGAGATTCAGAGCTTTGCGATTTGGCTGACTCGGAGCCGAGGATCGGCTCCGAACCCATGTGTAAGAACAAAGGCGAGATGAACACTCCACATGGAACGTTATGGTAAGGACATAACTTCTTTTTATGTGGCAGTGAGGTCTCCCTGGTCTGAAAATTTACTTCTGTTTTTTTTATTTTTTATTTTACATTTGTTAACCGGGAAAGTCCGACTTGGAAAGAGCCAATTTTCAGCGGAGGCCCAGGGAGAAAGACTCCAGCCACATGTCGTTCTAACATGGAAAGAAACCGGAGCATTCAGAGGGAACCCACATGATCACAGGGAGAACATGCAGACTCTGTTGGGATTGGCCTATAATTGGATTATTCCGCTCCTCACTATAGGACTTCATTCATGTGCATTCACCTGCAACTCTCATGATGTGTCCGCAGTTCAGAGTTGAATCCATAACTGCACAGACCAGTTCAAGCAGTGTCCTGTTCTCAGTATGCCTTCTGTCTGTACCTCTCAACCTCTTAGCACAAAAAATCTGGACAAAGCCAAAAATAATGGAGGGACAAAGCCCCATAAATAGGGGCAAACTTTAAATGTTGCTCTCATTAACTTGGAAAGCTGTTAGAATAAAGGCATTGTGTTATCATGAATTTTCTGAAGGATATGAAGTCTGAAACTCAGATGACTATCATTATTTAGTGAATTCAGTCCTCACTTATCTCCAAGAAAATCCAGAAAAACACAAACTTTATAAGGAACAGAACAAATATATGAGGCAAAAATCGACATTCTGTGAAAATCTGGACTGTTGAGAGGTAGCCTGTTGGCACACAGCACCATACACTTTGGACAGCAGGACTCTTCGGTGCTGGCTCAATGATTCTGCACACAAGTTCTACGGAAGCTGTGCCCGCAACCCAGCACTGCTGGGTCTGAAAATACATGATGACATTGTGAGCAAAGCCACACACAAACCTCTTATCATTTTTAGGGGTGCAAGAAGGCATTGTTGGGAAGTTAACATTACTTGCTGTCTCTGCTATGAACAACTTCACAAATGAGTCCTGAAAAGTAATGAAACCAAATGCAGTAACAAGCCCTGTCCAAAATACCACCCAACTGTTATTCACCCTCCTGGAAGAAAAACAGGCATACCACAATTTTTGTTATCATTTATCCGAAGAAATGCTGTTTCTGAGAAACCTGAGTTTCGTTGTTAGTGTCAGTTTTTGACTATTACTTATAACACAACACATGACTCTTGCAGCAGGAGCACACGACAATAACCCGGCTAGATTTTAGGTGACATAAAAACGGTGGGGTGCAATAGTTCTCCGTCAGTGTTTCTGGAGTGATAAATATGAGGTTGAAAATTATTATTATTTTTATTATTATTACTATTATTTTCTAACTCTCCTGTAAAAAACTCAACAGGATTTCTGGTAGCAAATTCCGCAGTAACCCCCTTTTTAGTAATGTTTGTGTTAAACACCAATATTTCCAGCAGCAGATTCAGTTTTATGAAGCCTGACTAGCTCTGTGATCTACTACTAGGTTTTAGTATAATTTTGAAGCAAGCTTTTCAGTTCTATGTATTACTTTACTTCCACTTCACAGTCACAACCATGTTATTTTGACTGTTGTACACCTTTCTGGGTGTGAAAGCATCTAGTAACAAAGTGTGAGATGTGGCCATTATGAAATCATTGGGGAATGATTAATTGCATGTTTTACACCTTACACCTCAAAAGACAACGGAAAGCTACTTTTCAAACTGACATTTGTACATGTAAACCATGCCACACATTAAGAGCTTTTGACTCGCTCCATCTAGTAAAATATATTTAATTGGCCAATTTGCTGGAATTATAGAATAATAAATATTGTGTCACAATACAATGACTGGAGTCAAGAGAAAAAATAAAAATGAAACATCAAGGAGGTGAGTAAGAAAGGTTTATACGTCTGTGTGTGGTTTTGTATCTTTGTATGTATGTGTGTGTATATGTATATATATATATATATATATATATATATATATATATATATATATATATATATATATATATATACATATATACACACACACACACACACACACACACACACACACACACACACACACACACACACACATATATATATTAGGTATACACAAACACACACAATCACACACACACACACTAACACACACACACACACACATATATATATATATATATATATATATATATATATATATATATGCAGATATACACACACACACGCGCACACACACACACACACACACACACACACACACACACACACACACACACACACACACACACACACACACACACACACACACACACACATATGTAGGTCATATAACAGTTTTAATGAACAGATTGGGTAATTACAATGAAGCAAGCATTTTAAATTGTGTCAGTGTTAAGCAGTAATACAGCATATATCTATATCTATATATATATATATATATATATATATATATATATATATATATATATATATATATATATATATATAGATATAGATATATACCTATATGAGGAGGAAACAAATGCAGTTATATGACAAAAGGACATAAGAATGTATGTGTCGTGTATCTGTTATGGGTACCCTTTCCACTTTTAGGGCTACTGCCATACTAACATGATCTGACAATTTCCTGACATTCATTTTACAGTAAGGTGTGGTTTTCCTTACAATTTCCATTACTCAGTTTCGTTTTGAGTTGGCAGCTGCATTTTAGAGTAAACAAGACTTTGTCTCAAAGGATCGGAGAACAGACTGCAACCTGCACTGAACTCATCCACTTTAAGTTGAGGACTTGGAGGAGAAGGTCAATGCATTTCAGGTTTAGTTTATTTTGCAGTGCCTGACGTGCATGTAGAGTCTCCATCTCTCTGAACAGCTGTGGGATTCATACACCCAACCACCACATAAATACAGAAAATGTAATATATATATAATCGTCTTTTAAAAGTTTTCCTGGTATAACGTACTACTTATCCTATCGAAAAGGATTCTAGGTGCACCCTATTACACCTGTTAAGGAGACCAAGAATGGAGAAACTAAAGGTACGTATTAAAGTCTTCATTATGTTTATTTTGTTTTTCTTAGTCATATTAAAGTCAATTAAATATCATCTCCTTCTGTTTCTAATTAAAACAATACCACTGTGACTCCAGAAAAAATTGAAAGATTTTCTTTGATTTCACACTAGCAGATGTGCAACAGGGTTAGTTCTGTTACATAATGTTGCCCACGTCCTCGTAAACCTTTCTTTCTACATCTTAGATGTCCATACTTTTGCCTCGTATTTTTGGTCTGGTCCTCAAAAGAATCTATGGTTTTCTAGACAAATCAGTGAGGACTGAAGCCACTAAATAATGACACATGTAGATGTTTTTCATACTTCATTCCCTCAGAAAATGCATGCTAACAAAAAACTTGATTTGACTACCTTTTAAAGTTATAAGATGTATTTAAAATCTGTTCCTATTTTTGAGACTTTGGGGGGCCCCTTATTTTAGGCTTTTCAGGAATTCTTTCTTTTGACACTCACGTTGCTAAAGTGGTTAGAAAGACCTTCTACATTGCCCACCTGATCATGAAGGGATTCACATCCAGATCTAGTGAGGTCATTGTTCCCCTGTACTCTTCACTTATCAGACCAATGATCGAGTACAATGCCCCATTCGGGATGTATCTCACCCGACATCTGCAGCAATTGGAGAGACCCCAAAAGTTCCTCACCAAAAGGATAAAGGGACTCCAAAATCTGTCATATGCTGCCAGATTGAAGAAACTCCAGCTCTATTCAGTTGCATACCGCCTGCTCAGAGGTGACATGTGCCTGACATACAAGGCCATGTCCAACCCGGATTAATGGACATGCTCCACCTCAAAAAATCCATATCCACCAAAACCACTAGAGCAAGCGACTTAAACCTTAGCACGGATATAAATAGGACATGCTGGAGGGATAGATTTATCACTCAGAGACTCCCTATGCTGTGGAATAAAATCCCGGTCCATGTGAGGCAGAGCACCTCGCTGGCTCTGTTCAAGAGAAATCTTGACCTGTGGATGGGAGATCGTAGGTTTATCCCGGGAATCATCTCTGTGTCACTGCTGGACAGAGGCACAACAAACTAATGGGCACAGTATTTTTTCATATAAGGGGTGGCGTAAGCCACAAAAATTTGGGCTAGGCTTATAAATGCCTTAGGGCAGATAGCCTAGTATAAACCTATGAACCTATGAACCTAAGACTTTTTATTTATTTATTTATTTATTTAACATTTGTTGACTGGTTAGTTTGGCTGGCAGAAACCCATTTTCAGCAGAGACCCAAGTAGAAAAGATCCAGAGAGGTACATAAGGTACTGTTACTTTCAAAAATAGTCTTCATACAATAAAACCATAACCATATACAGAAAAAATAGGATAAAAAAGGTTGAAAGGTTTATGAATTTTCTGCTTTATGTTCAACAATTTTCACTCAGTTCAAAAATCATGGAGAGGGGCTAAAAGTAATCAGACACAAATGCTGCTAACTAAGTGGAGATTTTATTGTCAGACTGCGAGTAGAAAATTTAACTAATCTGCATACATATGTCTGAAGCTGCAGACATTGAAAATAAGTACAAAGGCCCTTAGGTATATCTAGCCAAAAAATCTGGGCATCTAATTAATATAAAATTTAATACCAAATAGCATATAATTCTTCCTGTTTCCAGTTAGAATGTGGGATGCTATTCAGAAATACAGGTATAAAAAACAGTGACAAAAACTGATAGAAAAACCTAAGCACATTATCAAAGTGAAAGTGCACAACCTGTAAACTGTAATGAATAGTATTGCAAAATTGTACCACACAAGGTTATTTATTTTTGTTTCTGAAAATGGGAGATGTAAAATATTTGTCCTTTTTCTTTAAATTATTGGTACTACTAGAATGTTAGTCATGTAGTGTGGTTTTCTGTGCAGTAGACAGCTTCAAAAATCACATGCAAAGAGGGGGAGAGTGGATGTTGGACAGAAATCTTGGGTAGTCCCTGCCTACAGCAGGAAGCACCACACCTGGGCCTCCTGAGTTGGGCCACCCCCCCCATCCTACAGAAGTGTAGAGGAGAGCTCATTCACTATCTGCTATAGGTCCAAGGGCACTGAGGCCTGAGTTTTGGGGGAGCAGGAGTTGGCTACTTCTCAGAGGTTGTAACGCCCCTGCCCGTAAATATATTCTCTTCCCAGAAGTTTCAAAGAGAAGTGATCTGCCTGCACGAGGCGGAGAACAGTTTTAAATTGTCATCCTGCAGAAGAAGGTTTGCCCTCCTGAAAGGATGAAAAACTCTTATAGTCCAAAATGAGAGGTAGCTTCTAAAAAAAGGAGGATCAGCAACACTTGGCCAGGTCCCTGACAATGGACAGGAGGTACTTTCACGTTTTTATTTTTATTTCGAGGGTGCCCCACGCCTTGTTGCTTAATGGATTTTGTATACGGTTTGTTATAGACTTAGGGGTGCTACAGGCTAGGTGGGAGGGGACCCCAAGGCAGGCTGCTCCTCAGAAATTTACATGAAAGGTAATTTTTCTGTCTAAGGCTCATAGGAGTTCCATGAGGGCAATTTATGGCAGAGGATTCATCCACATGAATCTTTTAAGGGCACATGTGATTTGACAGGAGTAAACAGTCCCCAAAAGAACAGAAGGTCAGATGTTATGCTTAGCTGTTCCCTTCTCAAAGGGGTAAAGAGCAGTGACCTTTGGCCCCACAAATGGTAGGCCTCTGATATCTGAAATAATGAAAAGTTACTTAGATTGCTCTGCACAGATAAAATCAGGGGATCAGAAGCCCAGATGGGAAACAATTTGCAATCAGAAGTGAAGGGGAATTCCAAGCAGCCAGCCCAGAGTGGTGAAATCATTCAAATGCAGGGCTCAAGGGCAGACATGATGAGATACAATTAGGTAGCCTCAAGTAGAATGGAGGATTGAGTGGAACCCTTTGCTGGATCTTGCCCACAACATATGGAGAGTAAGGCCTTTAGTCTTTTGGGCCTTAAGCATGTGACTGTTGGGTTTGAAATAGTGCTTAGGCCACCCTGAATCAGTAAAAGTAGGGATTCAAAATCCCAGATGAGAGAAGACATGCTTATCACCTCATGTCACTGTAATGTTGAAGACAGTGTTCTCCTATGTGTGTGATGGCAGTGGCACAGATGCAGCATGGGCTAAACTATTCCAGGCTTCATTCTTACACTGTGGCCCTTTTATAACCCATCTGTAGAAGGTTCTGACTTTGATCCTTGTGGATTAGGTAAATAAATATTTTAGACTCAAAATACAGAAAGTTCTCAACTCTGGATGAAGTAACCAGCGATAATAAAGAAGAAGCAATGAGTAAAATAAAACTCGCTGGATACACACGGCATGTAACTCTTTATTTAGAAAAAAATGTGAGCACTTTCGCACAGTCCACTCTGCTTTATCAGACTGTCTGATGAAGCAGAGAGGACTCTGCGAAAGCGCTCACATTTTTTTCTAAATAAAGAGTTACATGCCGTGTGTATCCAGCGAGTTTTATTTTAAATATTTTAGACTCTGGATGAAGTAACCAGCGAGTTTTATTTTAAATATTTTAGACTCTTCACACCACCTCTGCAGTCCAAACTGAGCATTACCTTCTCCTTCTCTAGTTATGATGTCTCATCCTGAAGATTTTCAGTAAAAGAAATAACAAAGAATTGACACCCAAATCAAGTCTTGCCTGCCCCATCTGCTGTACATTTGTGGGCATCAACTGGCTTCTCATCTACGCAATGGATGGCAGGCTAGGGATAATATAAATACTATATTATTATGGTTTACAGTGGCAGTTTAAGGTATGAAGCATATCTGTCTTGTATCCTTGTGTATGCTGGTAAAAACATCATGCACTATAGTGACTCCATTTAAAGATAGTATATTTTGAATTACAAATCTCCCCTAGAGGCATGTTGTGACCTCTCAATGCTGCCTATAGGAACCCAGGTGTGTGCAAAGCATTAAAGTACAATTGAGCATGACACATGAGGTTTCTCATCATGCAAAGTGAGCGAGTCAGAACTGGTAATGAGCAGAGTCCTAACTAGCATAAGAGTTGTGCCCACCAGGTGAAGCTGCATGATATAAGCATGACAGCTATCAGAAAGCCTCATTATGCTATGGGAGAAATTTGCCGAGCATAGAGTTTGGAACCTGCAAAGGTGAATTTCAGAAGATTCCTTCAGGGAAAATACCTCTGCTGGTAGAAGGTAAGTGCTACTTTCCAGTACTGCTGCTTTTAACTGTTATTCAACCTACTGACATAATAAGACATATGTTGTTTGCTATTTGTAAGTATATTAGGAAATATGTTTTGAAAGGAAGGTTGCAAGGGTACAGTCATTGCAAAAGCTTAATGGGAGAAATAGCCATTAACACATACTGAGATCACAGTTCAAAGCATGCTTACAGTGCATATGATACCACTTTTAGTAAATGCTGTTGTCTAAATTGCACAGATATTTGTAACAATAAGGAGAGTCATGTCTCCTTGAGTAATTGCAGTGGTATGTGATTGTTATGAGGGGCACATGCTCAGTGCTCAGTAGACCTAGGTGCTTGACAGTACTTAAAGAGTGTAGACACAGATAAAACTGTCAGGCATACAAACAGCATGCTATACAGCCAAAGAGGATACCTATTCAGGTTAGAATTTGTCAGGGTCATGCAGAAGCAAGGCTGGTAATTCCACTGTTTTGCATACCAACAGAACAATGCCTAAGAATAGGGAAGCAGAAGTACTCAACTGAGTCTGCTGGGACATCCACACAGTTGCAGAAAATGAGGTGCTACTCCAGGCCCTCAATCTACATGGGTGGTGACTCTTTGGCCTGCATACAACTGACCAAGCCTAATAACTGTACCTGGGAAGATATTGTGATGCACATAAATGTGGTTAGTGGCCAAAACAACAGTTTTAAAAGGGTGTGCCACAGGGCCACTGATATTATATGTGGTGCCCATCAAACAATACAGCTACTGTCATGGGAATGTAGGACAACATGTGGAAATGTTGTCAAGAGTAATGTAATATCTGTCATGGAGACAGGAAGTACTTAGCCCCTCTCAGAGATAGGGACGCTCCCTACAGAGCCCCACAATCTGGTGCTGGATGTTGGAGCACAGCAGAGACTGTAGAGGAAAATCCACTAGAGATGCCCCAGGCATGAAAGCCTATTTCTGTGTATGTCCTCTACATCCCCTCAGTCACTATCAAAGTTATTATATCTGTCTGAGTTATGGTATACAGGTATATCAGGGGTGCAGCATCCACAGCCATGTCTTCAAGGTATGCACATAAACTATTACTTTTATTACATTTATATTTATAAACGTCAGCTGCATGAGTACTTCTGGTGCTGGTTATACTTACTGGATATTTTGTGCTTTGGTGTACCATTTATATCTGTAAAAAGTCAGCAGCATGTGTACTTCTGGTACTGGTTATACTTACTGGATATTTTGTGCTTTGGTGTACCATTTATATCTGTAAACATCAGCTGCATGTGCACTTCTGGTACTGGTTATACTTACTGGATATTTTGTGCTTTGTTGTACCATTTATATTTGTAAACGTCAGTTGCATGTGTACTTTTGGTGCTGGTTATGATTACTGGATATTTTGTGTTTTGGTGTACCATTTATATTTGTAAATGTCAGCTGCATGTGTACTTCTGGTGCTGGTTATACTTGCTGGTTTACTATTATTTAGATGAATTAAACAATGGTGAATTGCTACTAATTCAAAACAAAACCACGAAATGTATAATGTTGAACACAAATAAAGTCGAACTCCGAAGTGGTAAATGTTCAAATTTGACATAATATGAACATTCACCACACTTCCGGGAACAGTATTACTGTGACTTGCACAGTAAAAAATCCGTTTGCAGGGGGCAAGCCCCCATGCACCCCCCACACCCCCTGCTACTTAACTATACAAACTCTGGGATCACACTATAGTGATGGAAAGGGTACATTTCCTGATCATAGTGCAATCTGCATCACAGTGCCGAACCTTACAACAGTGAATGCCATATTGCATTTGCTGTTATAAGGTTCGACATTGTGGCATTCATTTTTTCGTTGTGCAAAATGGCACTTTCGCACAAATGTAAATCACACAAAGTGTGATTGACAAAATGATTTACAGCCATACTTACCGAATATTTTGTGCTGTGGTGTACCATTTATATTTGTAAACAAAAACTGCATGTGTACTTTTGGTGCTGGTTGTACTTGCTGAATATTTTGTGCTTTGGTGTACCATTTATATTTGTAAATATCAGCTCCATGTATACTTCTGATGCTGGTTATACTTACTGGATATTTTGTGCTTTGGTGTACCATTTATATTTGTAAACGTCAGCTGCATATGTATTTCTGGTGCTGGTTATACTTACTGGATATTTTGTGCTTTGGTGTATCATTTATATTTTTAAACATCAGCTGCATGTGCACTTCTGGTACTGGTTATACTTACTGGATATTTTGTGCTTTGTTGTACCATTGATATCTGTAAACATCAGCTGCATGTGCACTTCTGGTGCTGGTTATACTTACTGTATATTTTGTGCTTTGGTGTACCATTGATATCTGTAAACATCAGCTGCATGTGTACTTCTGGTGCTGGTTATACTTACTAGATATTTTGTGCTTTGGTGTACCGTTTATATTTGTAAATGGCAGCTGCATTTGTACTTCTGGTGATAGTTATACTTACTGGATATTTTGTGCTTTGTTGTACTCACAGGTGAGTATCCGGCACCAGCTCTGTGGAACTGGGGACCTGATGTTGGAGGATCGGCAGCCTCTAATAATGATTGTAGGGATGAGCTGACACAGTCAGGGTAGTACAGGGTGTGTGTTGGACACAGCAATTGTGACCACCACATCCCTAGCCGAGATCATGGACAAAGCCTCTACCTGTGGATACCCAGGCTACCCACACCTCACAAGGAGGACAGGTTAAGGGGGACATTATCAATAAGGGAAGTGTGCTGGCCCCCAGTAGACACATGTCAGAATATGCCCTTAAAATTCATGGGCAGTGAGATCCACATGGGGTGGGGATTTATGGCACATTCTAGAGAGATGGTTTCCACCCTCCTCCTCCTCAGTTTGGTGTGTCAGTTGCTGTAACCCAGCATTTGTACAGTGCCAGTGTGGAGGGAAATTCTAGTACCACCACAGCCATCGTTGAGATATATGAAGGTGTGAGGGCATGTTCTGTATGTGTGATTCCTTGTATACACTCACTCACACACACACTGTAACATGCAATATCTTTTCTGGCTCACCTGCCTGGGTTAAGGGGCCATCCACAGAGTTGGCCATCTGCTAATTCCACAAATGTTATTTAAGATGCCAATAGATGGTCAGATCCCACTTCTGCAGTCCTAGCACTTCCACAGTGACATCTGTTGTGGAAGTGTCTGCTCCCAGGAGAGGCCATACTTGTGGTCATAGTCATTGTCATGGTGGCATATCTCATAGCAGATGTCACTCAAGGTCACACAGCACATCAGCATCTAGCCAGGGTCATGGTACATCCAGTGGAAGTTCTGGTACAGCCAGCTCTTATAGGTAGGAGCATGCAAGGGATGCTGAACCCTGAGCCATGCATGCATTGGACCTGTAAAGTAAACTAAGGCAAAGTGCTATAACTACTACTAAGGCTGTGCCCCTGCAAACCCTCACTCACACCACCACAGTCTCTCATACATCACACAGCTCCTCTGACACTGGCGCTTCTCAACATTAACCCCCCCCAAACCAGTACTGACATTTTACAGAAAAGCACATTTTACTTTCATACTCCTCAGCACTCACAGTCATGCACTTTCTTGTGAAAGAGATGCACTCATGTGCTTCCTTCCTCACCTATGCAAATGACAACCGTGTAGTACCTTCTGTACATTGTTACTTGGATTGCTATGTGTGATGCACAGTGTCGTTAGCTATGCACAGGTATGCACAAACTTATGTTGGTTCTGCATGCATCATTATTACTGTAGTGTATCTCTTTACTCTTATCTATTATTTTCTGAAGCTATGTGCAAGTCTCTGCCTGTTTGCTAGTGCTACAGCATACTGTGCCTCCCCTTTCATCTGGCATGATCATCCTCTGCTGCTGGATCCATCACAAACTCCTTGTCTGACTCAGTCATCACTGTCTGGTATGCTGGGAACTGCTGCCCCTACCGGTGCCTAAGTACGATATTGTGGAACATTGCACACGATGACACTGTTTTTGCACATGCACCAGGCTCATACCTCAGGGCTCCACCAGATAAATCCAAATGGTGAAAGTGTATCTTTGGCACTCCAAACACACATTTAATGCTTCTTGTTTGTGACCGAGCATAGCTGTATTAACAGTCTGTTTGACTTTTGTGGATTTCTTATGGGTGTCATGAGCCAGGGTTTCAGAGCACATCTGGCATCACCAACAAGATGCCACTATGAGAAGTCACCCCTCACAAACCATTGGTACAGGTCATAGGCTTGCCATATGTGAGTGCTGTGGTAACTGATGGGGCAGCTTGAATACATATTAGATTATACCCTGTGCATAACAGACTACCTGGCAGTTGATGGAATGATTCCTTTTGCATTTCATGTATTTCCTTCCCAGTTCACTAGGATGACCCTTTATTTCAATGTGAGTCTGTTCTTATGGCCCCTGGTACATCATGGAAATGGGCTATATCATACAAGTACTGCATGGTGTTGGCTCACTACTCTGTGGTAAGTGGGAACCACACATGTTCCCTCACATGCTGAAGTATGGCATCGAGAAAATGATGGAGTATTTGCAAGGCAGATGTATGTGATACCCCCACTATATCCCAAGTAGATCACTGAAAGGTGCCTGCACCTAATATACATAAAGTCACACATACTTTAGTATCCACTGGGATAGTTACTCCGTGAGTCACATGGGGCTGCAGATGAAGTCGATACATATTCACAATTTCTTGAATTGTGTCCATATCTGCATGCTACTGGTCCACAATATCAGTGTCATGGAGTCCATGAAACATCAAGCTCCACTCAGCTCTGAGGGAGGTGTCATTCATCATCAACCACTAGAGTCTCTTGTAGATACAAATTTACTAATGCTGGGATAACTACTAACACTATTTACCGAGTCACTCAATCTTAACTCAAACATTTGGCTAGGTTAGAATATATAGCAGCACACATTACATGGCATTTATGCATTTCTGATTTTTATTTGCCTCATTGGCGTACACAAACATGCTCATCTTAATAATGTTACTGATTACCATGTCACTAGCCACCCCAGCACAGAGCCTCAAGGTCCTCCACTAGTGACTAGCCTCTTTGTTGAGGTAGAATCCCCTATCCTGACTTCTTGGGCCCTATCTGCGAGCCAGCAAGCAATTCAGTGGGAGACATAGGGGTTTATACCCAATTTTGCAAGTTTGTCTACAATGCCTAAGTAGGGTATTGTATTGAATGTTTTGGCCAGACCAAGGTAGGCAGTATGCAAAATTTTGCCTTTGTGTATTGCTTTGGTGACGTTCTTGAAGAAGTCCGCCAGACCGAGTAGACATGACCTGAGTATAATGAAACCAAACTGAGTTGGATTCAGTGATTTCCTAAGTCGTTGTTTATTATTCCATGATAATTTTTCTTTGGCTTTAGATATGAGACTAGTCTGACTTATAGGTCTGTGGTGACTTGAGTCCATAGATGGCCCATATTTGTGTAGAGGAATGACAGCTGCAGTCCTCCAATTGCTTAGCATATGCTCCTACTTGGAACATAGCTTTGTCCCAGCTAAGTGGAGGACAGCCACTGTCATCCCTTTGCTAAAGGTGGAGTGTCCACCGATCTGGGAAATTTTAGACCCATCAGCCTAACTAGCCTGATCTGCAAGGCCATGGAATGGACCACATTAACAAGAACATTGGAAATCTCCAAACACTGGATCCCACACAGTTTGGCTTCATCAAGAGGAGGTCATGTCTGTTAAATTTGGTCGACTTCTTTGAGACAGTCACCAAAGCCATGGACGAGGGGAAGATGGTGCATACTACCTACCTTGACCTGGCCAAAGCCTTCGACACTATTCCCCACTCAGGCATAATAGATAAACTCTCTCAACTAGGCATCAGTTTGTATGTTACCAGATGGGTAGCTAACTGACTCACTGATAGAATCCACCTAGTCAAAATAAGGGAAGCCACCTCAAGCAGTAATCAATAACCCGTGGCATACCCCAGGGTTTGGTCTTGGGGCCTCTGTTATTTGGGATATACATTTCTGAGGTGCAGGCCAAAACCAGTGGGCTATGGCTGGCCAAGATTGTAGATGACTGCAAGCTGGACATTGTTATCAATTCTTCTAGTGATATGGACATCCTCCAAGAGGGTCTCAACCAAACAAATGAGTGGTGCCAGAAACATGTCCTAAAGCTGAATACCACAAAATGCATCATCATCCCCTATGGGGAGAGTGACATCCCCACACATTATCACATAAACAACAATGTCCTAAGCACACAATCATTTGTGAGGGATTTGGGCACCCAGGCTGATAGCAACCTGAATTTTGTTCACCATGTTGCTTCCATTGTACGGGAAGCTTTCTACATGACCCACTGTATAAGTAAGGGTATCTCATCCAGGGACAAGGAGATTATAACATCTCTGTGTTCTTCCCTTATAAGGCCCATTATTGAGTATAATGCCCATTCAGCATGTACCTCACAAAGCACATGCAGCAGCTGGAGAGACCACAGAGTTTCCTCACCTGGACAATCCAGAGCCTCAAAAATCTGCCATACACCGATAGGTTAAAAACTATATCCCTCTATTCAGTTTCTTACAGACTCTGCAGACGCTACCTCTGAGGCATACAAGGCGATCTTGGACCCTGTTTGATGGGACTGCTGCATATGCGCAAGTCAAGCTTCACTCGAATAACCCACAGGAGTGGCCTCAACCTGGTATGTGACATCAATAGGACTTGTTGGAGGCACATATTTGTGTCCCAGTAACTCACCCATCTATGGAATAGACTCTCTCTCTACATCAAGCAGAGTACCTCTTTATCCCTTTTTAAGCGCAACTTGGATAAATGGATGGAAAACAGAAAATACATCCCTGGGATTCCACCGGTGTCCCTGCTCGACAGGGGCATCAGGTGCTTACTTGGCTAAACATGGGCTAAACTCTTAGCTAGGTTTATAAGGACCTCAGGACCTATAACCTAGTAACTTCCTATGATCCTATATGCCTCAGCAGGTTTAGTAGTATCCACCAAGGGACTGATATGGATGATGCTTTCCTGAGTACATTCTCCTTCCTTCCTTCCTTCCTTCCTTCCCATTCTAGGACTAGTAGCCAAGCATAGTCAATTTCTCCAGCATCAGGATGATTAATCAATGCTGGGCCATGTGGGTTATACTTTGGGCTGTCTCCCACTATGTCACAGAGCTGACTACCTTTTTATTCTTTATTTATGGTTTCATCTGTACTTCATACATGTAGTCAGTTCTTTTGTGATTGGAGGTGCGACCATGAGTAAGGGTTGTAATCAGGAATGCTAAAACTGCACAGTAACTTCTAGGATGTTGCCCTCCCCACACACACAAATGTAGCCCTGCCACCATTCATTCTAGTGCTTGTTTCTGAACAGCAAACCTTTTCAATACTGATAAAATAAATAAATAAACAATGAGAGAAAATAGTTCATCCATAAGCCTTCAATCTGTTTCTGTCTCAGCTGTTGCCAGCATTATGCTAGACCCCCTGTGGCAGTGCATAAACTGCCATGTACTTACTGACAACCTTTTAGCAGAGAATGAATCCATGAGAGGTGTAACTACTGTAAATAACTGGTGGCAAACTTCTCACATAAACTGGTTATCGGTCCCCATACTAATGCTATACCTACACATTGCAAGACAGCTATTAAACCTATTTATGCTGATATACTCCAAGAATCACTGCCAAAACCATAAAACAAGTCCTACATGCAGCAACGTAAATGCATGCACCACAGCCAAACCTGAGCAACACACTAACACCCATTCCATACAACATATAACTTCTACCACCATCCCAGACAACAGTGAGTAGAGTAGTGACCGTTGTCTGAGATAGTAACACCAGTCACCACAGTGGCTTAGCTAAGCCCTTCAGGCTATAAGAGCTGTCCAGTGACCATAATAATGTCCTTGTTATAGGTAGCACAATAGTTTTGCGCAGCAATGCACCAGTCACAAGGCTGAGCATAAAGGAGTAAAGCAAGCTGCCCCTTAGGTGTTAGAATACACCACATCACCATGGCACTCAACTCTTTTAACCCCAGATATGAATATGATATGATCATTGTTCACTTAGACATGTAGAATCTGCAATATACTCCTGTAGACTATACGAAGAAGAATATGATAGTGCTATCTAAGAGTGTCTCTAAAGCTTAAATGAAAAAAATATGTTGAGCAGAATCTTTCAATCACTACGAATGATTCTGTGATACAAACAGAATATAACTGACTACAAATTTGGATTTGCTATTGAGGTAAATCAGAAGGGGCACAGTGTGTATCTGCCTGGGGGAAGATGGAAGACATTTCTGCCTGTTTCACCAGAAATGGATTGCAACTCTATCCTCCGTCTTTTTTTATATGGGCTGAGATATTCTTTACAATTATAGTGCATTTTTAGGTGATGTCAGTCTAATCAGACTACCAACCTACTAAAAACAATTGTGGTTTGACAAATACCAGTGTAGGACTGGTCAACACTATACTAGGAGCTTAAATAAGAAAATGCACTCCCTTTAGGCCTTTCTAATTCTAGTAAATGTAGATATCTGTGTTGTTACTGAAGCCTGGCTCTAATGCAGTAACAGCACCTCCCCCTTACCAGGTTTTGCTGCCTACAACTCTTATAGGCCTGCAAGTAGAGATAGCAGTAATGCTGGTGGTTGTGGTTTGTCTGCCTTTAGCCAAAATACCATCACCTCTAACCTAACTGACCAGAATAATGACCTCAAACTCCTTCATGCACTAATATCAGTAAACAAGAGTTCATACCATATCCTGACCAACTACAGAACCTTAATTAAATAACACCTGCAAACCAGGAAGCATATCTTAATACACTAGAGTACATCTCCATTAACTGAAACACCATCATGCTTTTTGACTTTAGCTATCACTCCATAAGTTGTCACATCCATACCTGTAAAATAAATATGAGCAATGTTTCCTAGATTTCATCATCATTGATCAGATTATACTAGTCTTACCTACAGACACCAACAGCCTTACTATCCATAGCTACAGACACCAACATACTCAGGCTTGTCCTCTCAAACACAGCTCCTGTCTGCTCCTTGTTCTCTGTCATACCCTTACTGGTCTAATCAGATTACTGTGCCATTTTATTCATTATATTATTCTAGTACAAGTCAGCAATCAACCTAAACAGCTTCAGAGATGTCTGCCTAGGCAGTTTCCTTTCTATCAATAAAGACGTGAAGCAGATTCAACAGTCCCTCACCCCTTAATGACCTTATAGCATATACTACCGCATATACCCAAAGTTTATACTCCTATCTCAACTCTTGCATAGAGGCTCATTTTCTATTCATCACAAATACAACGGCAAGCTGTGAAATACACCCCTCTGGTAGAAATCACCTATCAACGAATCTAGAGTAAATCAAACCAGCCAGGTTTTTCTTTCCTTTTTGGTGAAAGCCTCATTTCTCACAATTCAGGGATTTCCATGATTCGCAGTGTCTTAAATAAAAGACCCTCAGTGGGATCAGCTCTGTGCAGGTTATAGCAGACTAGCTAGAAAAGAATCCAGCCAAATAAAGCCCATAATCTACCTCTGTGACCTCAAAACCTATAAGATGTGACAGTTCTCTTAGGCCAATGACTTCAGGTAGGTTTAGGATTTCAGAAATTTTAGCTTTTACAGTGGGGGCATCAAAAACTGTAATTAGTGTACAAACAGTAGGGAACAGTAGGGAGCAGCAGGGAGAACAGTACTTAACATATCAGTGGGGGCATAACAACGCTAGAAATATAGTAAAACAAAGATGTTTTTGTTATACGCATTTTAAAAAAGTGACTGACACATGAGGATGTTTTTGAAAACTAATAAAGCATGAATAGTTTTTTTTTTTTACATTATGTTAAATATTCTAATAATTTACATCTGTAAACTCAGATTTCTACATACCATCCATGGATAATGACAATCTGAACATAACTTGGATCTAAAATGGGATTTTCTGCAAAGACTGCAAGGTGATATTTAAAAAAATGAAACTGCAATGACAGTGTAACACTTATATGGGATATGCCTAAAATGATCACACTGAAAATTTTCATGTAAAATATCTTGCTATTAAAAATAAAATCATGTAACATAATCAGTTAATTTGCAAGGGCAGCATGCATTTTTAAACATTATATTCAAGTAATGCATCAATAACACTATTAAAATGCAGCATTTTGAGCTTAAATTCAAATTTTCAACATGCAATTTATGGGAAATCACCACCTGAGCTATATATGAAGCTACATTGGTGCAGCTCTGATCCAAATATGTGATTTGTGACAATGACTGCAAAACAATCTTTAAAAATGAAACCACATAATGTCAACACAGTACTTACCCAGAAGGGGGCCTTAAAATGATTACCCTGAAATTTTCATGCCAGCATTTCCTGTAATTAAAAAAAGCTATAATCCTCTAAAATAGTTAAGATTGTTAACACATTTCTAAGTATTATATTCAACAAATGCCCATATGCTGCTAAAAAGTAACATTCTGAGCTCAGATTGTCAGCACCCTGTCTATGGCTCACCACCACCTGAACTGGAACAACTCAAATATACACTATAGTATGTTTTGTCATATTTGATTTTGCTTTTTGTGGTGTTTCTCAGATTTGTATTTTTGATGCCCATTAGCCACCGATTTGATGCTACCTACCTGCAGTACCTCAGTCCTCCTACTGACCGCAGTAAGCTTACCACCTTCCTTCCCCCAGGATGAGTGAGTTGGTAATGACCAATCAATCCCATCCTCCCTTGCCTTGGTCCTTACAGAGCTACCAATTAAACTTGAGTCATCTGGGTCATAGTTGGGGCTTTATCCATGTAACCCACAGGGCTGAGGCCCTGTTTAGGCCTCATTGTTATATTTTATAGTAACAAAAGTGCATATCTGTTGTGTTGAACCTCCAAATCTTGCACTTTGATTTTCTAAATACCATGTGCATGTTGAAATTTTTGGTAAACTTTTTCATAAACAAACAAACAAACAAACAAACAAATTTCAGTAATTTGTTTCTTTCAGAAGTCCTTGTACATGATACTGGGTGGTGGTGTTCAGTACAATGTTGCTTCATAGGTTCATAGGTGCATAGGTGTGTACTAGGCTAATGACCCTGGAGCCTTTACAAGCCTAGCCCAAAAAAATTGCCCAAGCACTGTGCCACCCAATGTTAGTCCACAGTGCCCCATTCCAGTAGGGCAACTGGAGTGATCCCTTGGATGAACTTTCTGTAACTCATCCACTCATCAAGATTTCTCTTGAAGAGGGCCAGCAAGGTACTCTGGTTGACATGAATGAGAAGGTTATTCCCAGAGTATGGATAGTCTTTGGGAGATGAACCTGTCCCTCCAGCATGTTCTGTTGATTGTGTTAATGAGGTTGTGATCTCTGCAGTGTGTGGCATGGGAGGATTTGGATTTCTTTAGGTGTAGCATTTCAAGTAGGGCTGGGTCAGACATGGCTTTGTAAGTCGAGCAGAGATCTCCTCTAAGTAGACGATAAGAGACTAAGAACAGCTGAAATTTCTTGAGTCTATCCATGTAGGACATTTGTTTAAGGCCTGGGATCCTTTTTGTGAGGTACTTTTGTGGCCTCTCCAGCTGTTGTAGGTATCTGGTCAGGTACATGCCAAATGGGGTGTTATATTTGATGATTGGTCTAATGAGGGGTGAGTAGAGAGGGATGATAACCTCTTTCTTACTGGATGCAAAACCTTTGGTTATAAGATGTGCCACATAGAAAGGACTTTCTGACCACAGTGGCAATGTGGTGGTTGAATGTGAGGTGGCTGTCAATTTCGGTGCCCAGATCTCTTATGGCCCCTTCAGTGTTCAATGGGCTCCCATCAATGTGGTAATTCATGAGAAATGAGTTTTTTCCAAAGGGGATGATAACACATTTTCTGGTGTTAAGCTTCAGGCCATGGTTCCAACACCAGTCACTGGTCTCAGAGAGGCCCTTTTCTAGGATGTCTGCATCACTTGGGGAGTTGATTATGACTCCTAACTTGCAGTCATCACTGAATTTGGTCAGCCAGACTCCTTCTGTGCAGGCCTGGACTTCTGAGAAGTATATGCCAAACAGGAGAGGGCCCAGGACCAAGCCCTGTGGGACTCCACTTATGACTGGACGACAGTCTGACTTGGAATCTGCAACTTTCACTCTGTGGGTCCTGTCTATGAGACAATTTGCAACCCACCTAGTGATGTAAGGATTGATCCCTAGTTTGGTAAGTTTATCAATGATACCTGAGTGGAGAATGATATCAAAGGCCTTGGCCAGGTCGAGGTAGGCTGTATGCACTGCCTTACCCTCATCCACAGCCTTGGTGACTGTCTCAAAGAAGTCAACCAGGTTCAGCAGCCAGGATCCCCCCTTAACAAAGCCAAACTGTGTGGGGTCAAGAGTTTGGAGATTGCCTATATCTTTGTTAAGCAGGTCCATGTGCTCTATAGCTTTGCATACCAGACTAGTCAGGCTAATGGGACGATAGTTCCCAGGGTCTGTAGTTGTTCCACCTTTATGGAGTGGGATGACTGCAGCAGTGCACCATTCATTAGGGACATAGCCTGAGGTAAGGCTGTGATTGAACAGGGTACACAGATGTGGTGCCAGTTCATTTTATAGCTCATGTAGGACACAGCCAGAGATATTATCAGGTCCCATGGATGCTGTATTCTTGTTTTTGGACTATGCAGCTTTTACCTGTTCCGCAGAAATGGTGGGTACCAAGGCTTTCTTCTGATATTCTGATAGAGCCCTTGGGGGACGGAGAGGGGTAAAGTTGGCACTAAATCTGTCAGCCAGTATGATGGCTATAACTGTTGTCTCAGTATAGGAGGTGCCATTGTGCAATAACTCAGAGCAAATCTGGGTATTGCCTTGGAGGTTTTTGATATAGCTATAGAAGGCTTTGTGGTTGTTTTTGGTGTCAGCTGCAATTCTGCCTTCATAGCTGGCTTTAGAGGATTTGCTAAGGGGTCTCAGCTTTTTGTTGAGACTGATAAGGGAGGTTTTCCAGTCTTGTGACTTCATTTTTTTCTGCAACAGTTTCTTCCTTCTGTTGTAGAGTTTACTGATGGCTGGAGACCACCAGATCAGCTTCCTTTTTTTGGAGGAGAGTGTCTTAGTTCTATTTGGTATGGCAAGGTCCATGCATTTGTGTACGTGCTTGTACAGTGCATTGGTGTATGATTTGGCAGTCATGCAGCTATTTTCCATTGGCATGGGTGCCGAGAAGTTAGCAACCTCTGTTTTTAGAAGCCCAAAGTCAACACATCTTACTTATTTTCTGAATTGTGCATTGATATTTCTTCAGTATAGATGCACTAGCCCTATGTGTGAGCATCACCTGTTTGAGCCTGCTCCCATATAAAAAAAATATTAAGGCAGTTGCCTTCTTACGTTTACTTTTGTAGTCTGTTAAAACTGCTTTTGTGAGAAATCTAGCATGTTTTTGACACTTGACATAACATATAAAATATGATCTTTCAGTAATGTTGCATGACCAGTCATTGTAAATGAAAAAGCAGGTAATGTTTCTGTTATTAGTTAACCTGAGTGAGTCATTGTTTGCATTGCATAAGTCTGTAGCAGATACAGTAGCTTAGATGTCATTCCAAGAAGATGTGAGCTTCTGTAACAGAATTTTACAGACACGTCACACAGAATGAATGGAGCATGGAACAGTGGTATGATGCAGTTCATTTAAATCAATTAGCAAGTACCACTGGGCCCATTAATGACATGGGAGTGGTGGATGTCCCACGAGCAGTAGTATGGTGCAGTTTGTTTAACTTGATCAACAAGTACCACTGGGAGCATTAATGACACGGGGTGGGGGTGGTGGATGTCTGGTGGGACACACCACCAGTAAGAGTGGTGGATGTCTGGTGGGACACACCAGGGCAGCACTATAGACCTACATTACAGGAAAAGACAAGGTGTGTTGGAAATGAACATCATTTTAGTAAGGTACACAGTACAGTAGCATCATGCTCCACATGTAAGAATAGCGTGTCAAGTGCTTTGGAATGGAGGAGCAATCTACGGACATAGTCGAGTGCATAGCAGTGTAGCACTCCTCACCCTAACCTAATTTTACACATAACTTACAGCAGTGCGGCACTGTTTGCTGTGCCTTGCAGTAATATATTACATATTCACAGCAAAGCGATACATTGATCTAAAGATGCACATTGTAGCAGTGTTTGTTCTATATTACAGTAATATAGTACATGCTCAGAAGACAGTAAAAAATTACTCTAAGGATGTACAATGCAGCACTCTTTCCTCTGCCTTATAGTAGCATAGTTGGAAGACTGAGCATAGCAGCAAATTTCTCTAAGGATTTGCAGCAGTGCAGAACCATTTGCTCTGACTCAATAGTGTAGTAATTAGAGCATGCTTGTAAATTACACTAAGGATGTACAGTAGTGCATGCAAGGCAGTGTGGGGGTTATGAGGTATCTGCCTTACATTTCTCATATGGCTAAATAGATACTCATGCAATTTACAGGAAGGCGGTGGTACACAGCATGGACTATTGTGGTTAGACAAGGAGAGGAGGGGCAGCCAGTTATAAAAGTTTCTCAATTGCTTCGCATATATTATGCATTTCTGTATACAAATGCTCATTTGTTTCTTATTCAGGCCTTGTACTATGTGACTGATGTCACAGAAGTGCAGTGTCCGGTTACCCTGTGGGAATTTACTGGCCTACCATTTCATACTAGTGCATTTATTTAGTTGCTGTGCTTCAACAGCAGTGGAAACACTTTACTGGTTACCTGACTGCAGTTATATAAGTCTGTACATGTATTTGTGCATGTACAATGTCATGACTCTTGGGGTTGCATAATGGTAAGGATGTTAAACCCCCGTACATTGTGTCAGTGAGGTAGATTTTCTCCTTTGGTCACTAGCTGGTTATTGGCTAGTGTAAGAGTCAGCAGACTGATTGCCTAATATTTACTTATGAACCTGTACTTTGCCATAAAAAGGAGTAATACAGAAATGTTCTGATTTCATACAGGGCAGTAGCATTCCAGAAATGGAGTCCCCTGTCTGCATCATAGAGAACAGTGATGGGAAACTAAAACCATGTGAAGAAGGTCTGAAGGTTTTGGAGCAGTTTGACTTACCTGTGATTGTGGTTGCTATTGCTGGACTGTATCGAACTGGAAAATCATATCTGATGAACAGACTTTGCAACCAAAGAAAAGGTAAAATAATGGTCCTTTATCTTTCATAATATCTAAACTTATCAGCAATGAAAACTTAATACGGTATCTGTCAAACATTTTCTATGCCTAGTGCTACAGATAAAGGGAGTGCATCATATTTTGTTGATCTATTTTTTGGGAATGCACAGCAAACCATTTTTGTCTGAAAGGAATGGATGTTCATGCAGGGCAGCTGACAGACAAAGTCGGAACAGCAGATTATTTTTTCTTTTGAACTTGAACATCATTGCGGCATTTTCCCATAAGCAATTGTCAAGTACATATGACTACATAATTTCGGACAGTGAAAAATGCATTATTCTAATTTGGCATGCTGTTCGTGAGCCCTGTATTATGAAGGTATTTTTTTTCATAAAATCTAGACTAGATCTCTGATCATAGATGCTGTCTTGCCTTCATCTGTAAATGAACGCATCAAGAGTATTTGTTTTAAATGTATTAATCTCATGCAGTGTATTACATTCATCATGCAAGGTGCAGCATCTCTCATCAGCAGTTGGCTGCTTTATTTCATACCCTATCCCTGTTCTACCCCCTTTGGTTTCTTTTTGGGTTTGCCCTGTCTGTATTTAATACCCTATCCCTATTCTACCCACCTTTGTTTCTCTTTGGGTTTTCCACTGTCTGTATTTCATACCTTAGCCCTATTCTACCCCCTTTGGGTTTTCTTTGGATTTGCCCTCTCTGTATTTCATACCCTATCCCTATTCTACCCCTTTGGTTTCTCATTGGATTTGTCCTATCTGTCCTGTTAAGATTTTCACTATTGTGGTATTCTAATATCTCCTTCCATTGATTTTTAATTTTTTTCTCTCTTCCTTTCCTCACTCTAATCAGTTTTTGGCATCTTCTCCTCATGTCCAGGAACCTCTCGAGTAATTCATGCTCCTGTAATGTTTTCATTCCCTTCCAGTTTTGAATGGTTGTGGTTTTATATTCAGTATTCAGCAGTCTGATAATGTTCTGTTTCTTTCCAAATGTGGTCCTCTCTCTTTATGCGTCATATTCCATATATTCCATATATGCTTTGCATCCTTTTGAAATGTGTCTCCCCAAATTTTCTGTACCTGCTTCCAGACTTGTGTCCACTCATTTGCAGAACATGTGCATCATTCTTTCTTCTTCCTCCTGATACTGCCAGCATCTACTATCTTCCTATCTACCTTTCTTTACCAACCGCATTGGAGTCAGATATCATCTGTGTGGTATTCTCGGGCTTTGATCTGCTGCTTCATGTTTTTTCTGCCTGTGCCTCGTGGCCTGAATTGTCTTCCACTAGTATCCTGCAACTCCCTTCCTTCCTTCCTCCCTCCCCCAATTATTTATCATTCTTTCGTCTTCCATCTTATCCCGTCTTTCCCTTAATGCTTCATAGATCTGATTGGTCCTTTGCTTTTCTAACCTCTTCCACTTCCTGTCTCCTTTTACCCTCCTGCTTGTTCCTTTCTCTTGTCACCCTCTCTGTATTCTTTTTCCAGGTCTCCCTGAGTACCAAGTAATTCCACCAATGGGCCTTTGGTATTCTGTATTTCTGTATTAACCAGAGACTGATCATGGTCCTGGTCCTGGTCCACCATTGGGCCTTTGGTATTCTGTGTTTCTGTATTAACAAGAGACTGATCATAGTACTGGTCCATCACTGGGTCTTTGGTATTCTGTGTTTCTGTATTAACCAGAGACTGATCATAGTACTGGCTACTGGGCTGTAGGGACCCAGTGGAAAAATGAAACAAAAGCAAATAATTGCAGTTTACTTTTTTATGCTGCCTTCTATTTGTTTTATTTCCTTATGCAGGCATGTAACTCCTTGCATACTACTGCATATACACAGAGTTCTGAACTTGTCCAATTTGCAGTGCAGGAAAAAAAAGAGGAAATTGGCTTACTTCAGTTGCTGGGCTGTTTTCAAAACAGCCTGACATCATTTTAAATGCAAATGTAGCAGTGAGGAACTAGTTCTATTGGCTAAAACCAAATAAAGCAGTATTGGATGATCCAGAGACATGAGTGCAGGTGCAGGTTTTATTTATTAATTTAGTTATTTATTTAAATTCTCTCTCTCTCTGTGTGCCATTAAACAGAATGTAGGTAGGTAAGCAGTGATGTCCTTACATTCACCGCTGCCGTATTCATTACATAAGGAATTCCGTGCCATGGAAGCCCGACGTCCGGCCAGTCTACAAAAGTCTACCATTGCTTTAAGGTATGCTGAATATTACCCAAATGCTCCTCGCGTAGCATAGGGCATATCATCCTCAGAACTTCTTTGCTGACAGTCTGAATGCTGTTTCTATTCATCGGTCTGTTTGCCTATGTCTATTTTCTGCCTTTTTTTTACTGCATTTTTGTGATTACTTCTGTTTGCTGAAGTTCTCACCATTGCAGATAAGTACTCATTTGGGGTTATGTTTTTTTTTGTATTTTTTGTGCTGTTTGGGATTATTGTCATCCAAGAAGGGTAAATGCCAGTGTGGGAGACAGACTGCCATAAGACTGCCATGATAAGTGTCTTTTTTGCCTAGGAGCTTCTCATGACCATACATCTTGTTTGATTTGTCAGGCATTCATCCTGAAAACCCTTTGTGGTAGGCTTTCTTCCCTTCCATTGTATCTTGACAACCAGCGCCTTAAGCATCTTGCTAAATATACAGTGGAAGGAACTTCACATCCTGAGGGTCAGCCATCAGGAAAGAAGAAGGTGAAAAAGGTAAGACCAAAATTTTCCACTCTACAGCCTCTGCTGGTTGTTTCTCCCAAGGCTGTTACAAATGCAGAGGCTCACCTTACTGTGTTGTCAGATTTCTCTTCTGTGTCTGGGTTGGAGGCCAGTGAGAATCTGGTGAGCAGCATGTCCAACTAGGCTTTGCAGGTGTTCATTTTGGACGTTCAGGGGGAACCATGGTTGTTTCCAAGGGGACAATAGGGGTTCCGCAGATTCATATTAGGGAAGAAGTTCCTCCTATGGTTGTCAAATACCATCCTGAGTCAGAGTCTTCTCAGTTTTCTAGGGCAGACATTCTCTTAAAAAAGAAACAGAAAACTAAACATGTTTCTTCAGCTTCTAGGGATCCACAAAGTGAGTGGCAGACATTTACTCAAGGGGTATTTAATGTTTTACTGTCATTAAGGCCTCCTCAAGAGCTTTCAGCTCCTGCTCTTTCTTGGGCCTCTTCTGCACTTAAAAGGCCCAGGGAACTGAATTCTTCTGAGCAGGAGTTGGATTCTGATGTAGAATCCCTTACTTATTCTATTCAGATTCTTTCTCCTTTCGAATGTGGGTCAGAGGAAGAGGAATCTAATATTCATGATACTCCTGAGAAAATTTCCTTTGGGGACACAGTCTCTAGCATGATGGAATTTTTTAAGTGTGATTGTGATCAGGTCTTTGATATCCATAACAGGTACTATGAGTTACTGCAGACAGAATTTTCTAAACCTGTGTCTATTCCTCCTGTTCTGGCTGCTTTACCGGATGTTTTTTCCAATGACTCTAAAGTGCCTGATTCTCTGCCCCCTTAACTCAAGAACCCTGATAGGATTTATAGGGTACCTGAGGACTGTTCCTTTTTGTTCAAATGCCCTGTAGCTGTCCCCTCTGTGGTGTATACAGCCTTTGATAAGCCATCTCAATTGCTTCTTTCACCCAAATTACTGCATTCTAACAATGACAGCAGAACCATGGACCATACCGCTCAACCTCTCAGTGTAAGAAATCTGGAAAAAGCCATAAAAAATGGGGGGGGGGGACAAAGTCCCAAAAATAGTGGCAGATTTTAATAATTACTTGTACAAACATAGAACGTTGCTAGAATAACAGGTTTTGAATTATTATATATTTTCTGATGGATATTAAGTCTGAAACTCAAATGTCCATCATTTTTAGTGTTATTTAGTGACTTCAAATGGGAATAATTTGTCAGAAACCACAAATTTTATGAGGAACAGATTAAAAATATGAGGCAAAAATCTGGACATTCTGTGAAAATCTGGACAGTTGAGAGATATGCCATGGACAGGTTGGGTAAGAAGGTTTATACTTTGGCCACCCTAGTTTTTAGGACAATTATCATACTCATATATCTAGGTATGTGTTGGTTCAAGTTCTCAGGCTTGTCAGCTTTTTTCTGATCTTCCAGACTCTGAGAGTAAATCTTCTGCTCTTTCCTTGCTAGGGACTTCCTCTCAAGTAGTTTGTCATTTGATCAAATGTAGTTATGATGTAACAGATGCCTCTTCTAGGGCTGCTGCTTTTGGTTCAGTAATGAGGAGGTATTTCTTGGCTTAGGCTTCATCCTTTACCTGATGATATTAAGGCTAACTTGATGGATGCTCCTCGGGATAATAAACTTTTTTGGGGAAGCGTCTGCTGGTTTAAGTCTCTTCAGGACAAGGGGAAGGCCTTAAAGAAACTTAAATATGTGTTTATTTCTCCTGTGTCTAAATTTCAGAGAAACTACCCTTCTAAGCCAGCCTTTGTTCGTAGGCAGCCTCACCCTCCTGCTAAAGGTAAATAGGGTGGTAAACAGGCTCTTCCTGCTAAGACTACTCAGACTGCATGGATTCAGCAGCCTTCCTTTCCTGACAAACCATGTGCTGTCTGACTGTTTGCCTGCTCCCAGACACATTCCTCTTTCTCTTCACCTTTCTCTTTCTCTTCCTATTTGGCTTCAGATCACCCAGGAGTCTTGAGTTCTGTCAATCATTTGTCAGGGGTACTTCATGGTGTGGATAGTCCATCCTCCTTTTATGGACATTCCTCAACATCCTTGGGAACAACTTCCTTTTTTCCCAGAGGTTCTTCAAGATCTCTTGTCTCAGAGTACTATTCAAGAGGTGGGGATTGGAGCAGGAAGAGCCTTGTAAAGGCCGTGGCTGTAGAGCAGTTTGTTTTCAGTGCTTCTACTGCTGCAAATGAAAAAGACAGAGACTTTTTTTAATGGGCCAGCTATTCATCCAGCCAACCAACCAACCATCCACCCAGCCAATCAGCCATCCAGCCAGCCAGTCAGCCAGCTAGTTAGCCAGTCAGTTGTAGAAGTAACTTCGTTCAACCCTGATGATGTGTAAGAGTTCATTTTAAGTTGCCAAATGAGTTCCTTTTTTTTTTTTTGGCAACTTAAAATGAACTCTTACACGTCACCAGGGTTGAACGAAGTTACTTCTTTGACTTGTGTTTTAAAGTTAAGAACCCTGCTAAGATAAGACTTCTTTCATCATTACTTAAACCTCAAGTCTGGTTTTTAAACCTTAATTCACAAATGTTTAACTTGAGAAACACTGGTTTTCTGACTTCTGCAGCACTTCGCTGTACTTTGACCCATACCTCATTTTATTTTATTTTTATTTGTATTTTCGTTTTGCATAGTTTCGTTCAGGATTTGTATGTTTTATTTTTGTCAGGTTCTGCATTGTGGTCTGACTTGATTTTTGCTTACTTCTAGACACATACACCTTTTTGCGTAAGCAACAACGAGATCTTAATGTTTAGACCCACGGTATTTTGAAGTGCTATGTTTACCTATTGTCAATGTCATTGAGCACCAACAGCTGTGGATTTACTTAGGTGTTGCGTTTCTTTCTTTCTTTTGTCTTCTGCTCCTTTATTTATTACCTTTTTCACACACAGTACAAACACATTTGCAGAACAATGTGTCGTATCCATGGGCACGATTGTGAACTGATTTTTCATTTGTTTGGCTATCCGCCTTTTTCGCATGCTTAGTACCTGCATGGTTCTTGAATGAAGTACCGTCTTGTGAATCTGGCGGTTTGTTTGTTTTGATTTAGACGTGTCTTCCACGCAATGCCTTGCCATATTTTTTCTGAAACAGCTGCATTTCGACTTGTTTTGGCTGCTACAACCGTGCATACTAAAGCTTAGAAAGTGTTCTCATCGCAGCTTGGTGCTTTACCCATTGCTCAAGGAACATTTTAAAAAAATTAATTTTCATATACTGTTGTTGCATTCTGTTGGCGTTGAAATGACAAGCAATTTCTGTCTTAGATTTTTAACACAGAAATAAACATATTCGGTTATTTAACATTAGAAATGACATTTCTTTTATTAGAAATGCCTTTGAAATTCTGCTTATTGCAGACTCCTAGTTGAGTTGCACTGTTTATTTATTCATTTATTATTGATTCTTCCTAACATGACTGAATGGTTAAAGTTACAACCAGTTTTTGGTTCCAACCACAACGAAAGGGTTGGTAGACGCTCGGCTGGAGGAGGTGAGTCTTTACCTTTTAAATTAAAGGAAGTTGACAAGAAAATGTTGAAACTTAGATATGTGTACTCCTTACTACCTTTTCTGTTAAGGAATGAATATTATATTTGTATATACTTAGATGCAAGCATTACTTCATTTTATTTTCTTTTTAATCACAAGATTCTGTATGAGTTTTGTTTTATCCTATAAAAAGTTGTTTGCTGAAATGTATTTTAAGGGAAACAAACAGTATTTACACTTGATTAGGTTTATGAATCTTCACTAAGACATTCTTGGTTTCTTTTATCAAGTTCATGTTTCTTTTTAGAAAACTTTTTGATGTTTGACACCCTGTCTACACTAAGTGGACATTTATTTATGTTTTTAATGTAATACAACTTTAAATGTGAAGGTATGTCAGTGGGTTCAATTAAGGCAGCTGTTTGTAATTTTGTCACACACACACACCCCTTTTTTGGGTTTTAAATTGTGTTTGATGATTTTTTTCTTTGTCTGAAGAAGTCTTCCTAATAAGGGAGATGAAAAGCGCTTTACTTTTACATTTCCTAATAAACCTTTGGAGTTTTACACCTGCTGGTTCGAAACCTTTTGGCTTGTTTTTTGACAGTTTGTTTTTCTTCAGTTTTGGAATTGTTAATTGTTCTCATGGCTACCGAACCCAGCTTGGGTTGCTCTGGAGATATTATCACTCAACCTTCTTTGCTGCCTGACTCTGGATCGAATGAAATGATGAACTTAACCCAATTAATCCAGCTTATGAATGAAAAACTTGAAAATCTTTCTACAAGGGTGGATAGCTTGTCACAAACAAACACTTCGGTGAGACCTAAAATCATGGCTAACTGTGCTCCCAGCACTCAACTACAAGGGTGTTCGACTACCTGTAATTGTTCTGGAAATGGAGCTACTAATAAAGGAGCGAACCACACTGGTGTACTACACCCACGACAGAATGAAACTAGTGAAGTTTCCACTTTTTTTAATTCTACAAATGAAGCCTCCTCGGGGCTTATAGGGCTTCCTAACATGACTGAATGGTTAAAGTTACAACCAGTTTATGGTTCCAACCACAACGAAAGAGTTGGTAGAGGCTCGGCTGGAGGAGGTGAGTCCTTGCCTTTTAAATTAAAGGAAGTTGACAAGAAAATGTTGAAACTTAAAAAACTACAACTGGAAGTGAGTTACCTTGCAGAATGTAAGAAACAGGGAGTAGTACCGAAAGGTTTACGATCTTGGCAGTACCCATCAGGTTTGGAAGCTGGAACAGAATTTTACAATGAACTTCTTTCTTTATTTGACAGACATGGTACCGAACTTATGGAAATGATGTGTAAGCATTATGCCATATCCATAGAAAAATTGGCAAATGAAATCACTGGGTTGAATAATGACATAAGGACACACCCAGACTTTATGAGGTACCATTACGATTACAAGAGAGTGTTTTCATCAATTGACCAACAATTAGTTAAGAACACTGAGGTGAAATTAAAGAAACTAAGAAGGGACATTAATGACTACAAAAATGGATCTGCTTACCCTAAACCACCTCCCACTCAGGGTAAAGGCATTTTTGGTCATCAAACCCAACGCAATAACTTTGTGTGTCCTTATGATAGCAAAGACCCTGAGCCTGCAATGTGAGTAGGAACAGGTGTTGGAGAATTAGATGCATTTGAGGGAGATTAGAGAAATGATGACCCTGACTTGCGCCCAGCCAACAATTTGGCTAATAACAACCATTTTAACACTAATGACAGTAATGATTCTTTTTCCAACAGGGGCCAGAACCATCAACGGAGATACAATATGAGGGGCAGGAAAGAGAACATCAATTACAACAGATAACTTCAGCACCCGTCATTTTATCAAACAATACTGGAGACTTCAAAGTGTACATTAACTCTAATTTTAACATTAGACACAAACATTGTAACCTTTTTAACAAAGGACTGACCTTTGTACCTGATGAGCATTTTGACCTACCAGCGACTTTGATTGACTTGAAGTTATACATCCGAAAACTTAACCTGTCCTTGATTTTTGGAGACAAGCCTTTTGTAGAAGACCCTTTGAGGGTATGTAGTACTTACAATCCACCAATTTGCCCCCCTTTATCTTTGTTTGAACACATGTGTGAAGCCGATTTCAGGGCTCTCTACATGACTAGAAAGAGGAATACCATTAGGAATGGTTCAGACGATGAAGTAGAAGTTTTGAACCTAGTTAGAACTTTACCAGTCAGAGTATTGAAACCAGACAAAGCAGTTGGTTTGGGGATGATGGACAAAGAGGAATATGATAGGAAAATGTTGGACATTTTGAACAGTAACACCTACATTAGATCTAGTATCAACGAAATTAATATTGCATATAAAAAAAAAATTCCTTCTTTAGGGACTTAATGATTGAAGGCTTGATCAGCATTGATATTTACAACTATATAGTGGTTCCTAACCTAAAAACACCTAACATATTTGGTTTACCCAAGATTCAGAAAAACCTTCAAAACCCTCCTGTGAGGGCTTTAGTCAATGCTAGGTCTTCTATTACTTATGCTTATGCCAAGTTAATTGATGAGTTATTAAAGAAGTATGTGTCCCAAGAGTTACAATTAATTAAGGACTCCTGGGCTTTTTTAGAAAATGTACACAAATTTGAATACTGTGACATCATTCATTTTCTTACAATAGATGTAGTCGACCTTTACTTCTCCACACCCCACGACATTAGGGATTGAATATGTCACCAGAAACCTAATAGCACATGGAGTGGAGAGTGATGATATCTGTCAATTCAAGAACTATTAGACGTGATCCTGAACAATAATTATGTTGGATTTAATGGGGGCATACATAAACAAATAATTGGAGTAGCTATGGGTTCCCCTTGTAGAGCCAGCTACGCCAATTTAGTACTGGCCCAGTGGGAACATGACTATGTATTTAAGGACAACAATTTTCAGAAAGTCAAACTATATAACAGTTTTTTTACGACATTTTCGTTATGTTTCAAGGTAACGTAGGGGTTGTAAGCAACTTTGTTGAGGTTTTAAATAACAGCACTCCATTTTTGAAATTCACATTTACCTTTGGTGAAGACACCATTAATTATTTGGATGTTGAATTGAAGAGAGACGGCATCCACAGGGGTTATGTTGCTAAAACTTATAGGAAACCCACTCACTCTAACACTATGTTACATTTTTCTAGTTGCCACCCGCTACACCAGAAAAAAATCTGTTTTAAAGGGCCAACTAGTTAGAGCGGCAAGAATGACTACTGAAGACTCTGCCTTCAATGAGGAATGTACCTTGTTGAAATGCATGTTTATGAGTCGTGGGTACCCCGAACCACTGGTGGATGACACAATAGGAGAAGTTTGTAGGAAAAGGGGTTTGGGTTCTTTCAATCCCATTCTGACTTTGAAACAAACCAACGTGAACCTGGCAGAGTCAGATGAAGTCACATTACAGATTCTTGGTGTCCACTCTTCTAGCATGGGTCAAACCATTTTTTCCCAAGAGAAGTACAATAAAAAAAGTTTCATTACTTCTTTTTCATTAGAAGCTAAATATATTAGCAATGTACTTAGAAAGAATTGGCAGTTGTTATCTTTTGAAAAAGAACTCATGGAGAAAATAGGGGACAAACCTGTTATCATTTTTAGAAAGGGCAGAAACCTCAAAAACATTATGGAAAGACCTTCAATAAAGCATACTAGAGCTGAAGGCACATACAAATGTGAGACATGCAACTATTGTAAATTTATATCTACAGGGTCCACATGTATAGTGAAGCAACATCTGTTTAACGCAAAGGGTCGTTACAATTGTAACTCAAAATCAGTGGTTTATTTAGCTGTGTGCCAGTCATGCCCTGCCTTTTATATAGGGAAGACTGACAGAAAACTTAAAGAGAGAATTTATGAACATACGTACCACATTAGGAAGAAGAGCAACACTAACGCCCTTGCAAGACATTGTAATAATAACCCTTCTCACGCTTTCCTTTTTAAAGTTATAGACCAGGTACTTATAGATGAAAGAGGAGGACCCCAACAGTTGTTATTAGAAAAAAAGGAACTCATTTGGCAATTTAAAATGAACTCTTACACGTCATCAGGGTTGAACGAAGTTACTTCTTTGACTTGTGTTTTAAAGTTAAGAAACCTGCTAAGATAAGACTTCTTTCATCATTACTTAAACCTCAAGTCTGGTTTTTAAACCTTAATTCACAAATGTTTAACTTGAGAAACATTGGTTTTCTGACCTCTGCAGCACTTCGCTGTACTTTGACCCAGACCTTATTTTATTTTTATTTTTATTTTCATTTTGCATAGTTTCATTCAGGATTTGTATGTTTTATTTTTGTCAGGTTCTGCATTGTGGTCTGACTTGATTTTTGCTTACTTCTAGACACATACACCTTTTTGCGTAAGCAACAATGAGATCTTAATGTTTAGACCCACGGTATTTTGAAGTGCTATGTTTACCTATTGTCAATGTCATTGAACACCAACAGCTGTGGATTTACTTAGGTGTTGCGGTTCTTTCTTTCTTTTGTCTTCTGCTACTTTATTTATTACCTTTTTCGCACACAGTACAAACACATTTGCAGAACAATGTGCCGTATCCATGGGCACGATTGTGAACTGATTTTTTATTCATTTGGCTATCCGCCTTTTTCGCATGCTTAGTACCTGCATGGTTCTTGAATGAAGTACCGTCTTGTGAATACGGCGGTTTGTTTGTTTTCATTTAGAAGTGTCCTCCACGCAATGCCTTGCCATATTTTTTCTGAAACAGCTGCATTTTGACTTGTTTTGGCTGCTACAACTGTGCAT